>NC_056726.1:1142033745-1142073745 GCF_019279795.1 Protopterus annectens | reverse complement strand
TCTGATTGCTTCCTAATCCCATAATCCCCACACCTCCGTAACCATAACCCTAACCCTATGCTAAGTCCTGATAACTCTCTGAACCTAAAGTCCCCCTCCTCTCTCTAATACTAAAGCTAAAATCCCCACCCCTCCTTAAACCTAATACCTTCTTCTCCATTTCCTTTCCCCACTTACCACTTCCACAATCAGACCTTAGTTACTTCTGACCATTGCAACTGATGCATCACGGAAGTCACATTCAAGTTCAGGTGTCTACTAGCCCAGGTGGCAAATGAGGAAACAGCCATTTGAGTCGCTTGCTGTTAGTTTCTGGATTTTGAGCAGCTGGTGCTCAAGCAGTTAAAGTAGAACCATATTTATGTATCTCTATAGATATAGATATAGATATAGATATAGATATAGATATATATAGATATAGATATAGATATAGATATAGATATAGATATAGATATATAAACAGTACCTATCAGAAAGTTGACAGCTTCAACACAGAACTTTCAAAGACAGAATTGGGAACATCAAAAACCCTGAAGGTTGAAAACGAAAAACAATGCAACATCTGCATTTTTGCAGGGAGGGGCTTGTCCCTTTGCACACTGCCATGTGTGTGCTCCGGCACCAACTGCCCTGCTAACTATGTACACAAACTTCAAGATTGCACTACAGTGGGTAAAGGAGCAAAATTCCAATCTCAACTTTATGGCAATCCAACATAATCAAGGACTTTGCTGTTTGACCTCCTGGGTTTTCAACATTTCCAGTTCAGTATTTTGACATTTGCTCTTGTGAGCTTTCATCCTTCTGATAGTGACCTGTATTACCTTCTGGGTTTTCAACATTTCCAGTTCAGTATTTTGACATTTGCTCTTGTGAGCTTTCATCCTTCTGATAGTGACCTGTATTTTAGGTTCATATGTTAGTACTAGGCTAACTGCTCTTGTGAGCCATTTTAAGCCTAGCCAGTTATCCCCTGTGAGATTTAAACCCTGCATCTTGTGTTTGTAAGGCAAACACCTTAACCATTAGGCCACCCTCCCAACCCATAATATTATCTACTTTTTTTTCTTTAACATTGTTTAAGCAACTAAACTAGTACCTAAACATTTTCTTTTCTGGATCATCATTAAGTCAATTCAGAATCATCCAATAAACTCTGTTGTTGTTGAAAAAGGAAAATGGTGTAAGACATATGTTTGACAAGAATATCTACAAATGAATTGTAAAGGTTTAAAGAATATGTTTAACATATCTGCATGTTAAAGTATGAATATAGTTAAGAATTGTTAACCACATCTTATCGTCAATTATTTTAATAGTGTGTTATAAAAATGCTGCCCTTTTATTATTGAAGACATTTAAATGTAATTTTTATATGTGACTTTAATAGAAGAATCAGCACACTGTAATATACCTTTAAGCATTGAGATACTGAGATAAGTGCATACATACTTATGTCAGGATGGCTATTCCAACATTAACTACTGAAACCATTGCATACAGTTTATATGATGCATGGATATACCAGCATCATGTGATTTTTTAATATTGATTTTATGTTCAGAGTTCAGACCTTGTTTTTTTGGATGCCAAACAAAGGAAGTAAAAGTTTTACTTTTATTTTTTGTGAAATTAGACAGGTGATACAGCATTTATTCAAATTACATATAATATTTTTGGGTAGCACTATCATTTGAAATTGTTTTTATCCTTTTGCTGGCCAGGTTAGTCCCACTAGGCTTGTGGCCTCTTTCTAGGGGAAACTTAAAATTGTATTTATACTACTAGGGGAAATTTGGCCAGGTCATCAGGGAACTTCCTCTATTCTTTTCAATACTGCCTTGTGATCTGTTATGAGATCCACCTGAGCTACCACCAACTTGAGTGTATGGGATTTCACTTTAGCATCTCATCCAAAGGACAACTCACTGAGGAGTTCAACCCTTACACACACACACACACACACACACACACACACACACACACACACACACACACACACACACTTCTTATGCCGCACTGCAACTTCAGCAATCAATCCGTCTACCTGATGTGGGAATAGAACCCGAAACCTTCTGTACCACAGGTGATAGTGCCTAATCTTGATGCTCTCTTGTACTTGGAACACATTCAGGTTTGTGTAATTATTGAGAATTGGTTGAAATGTAATGACAACATTCCTTCCATACCTGTGTTTTGCACCTACCATGCTTTCAGCACCTGTTGCTGCATTTCCATGTTTGCAACGGATCATACCGTCTCCAGGCAGAATCCCATAGAAACATACTCTAAAATTGTAAAAAAGGATAAACTGGCATCTTACAGCCTGTTACACGGCCCCCTAAATGTAGCTGATGAACTCACTCGTAACAAGAATTACATTATATTTAGAATCACATCTACTGAATCTATACCGCCATTGCAGGGTCTGCCCAGAATTTGTTAAACCTAATTACAGAAATTCCATTGAGAAGATAGTTAACAAACAGGAAATAGTAGTCTTGATCTGGTCCATAACATTGGCTCCACTGTTGACAAAGCTGGTAGCTTCATGAATGAGTTTTTCACCCACTTAGATAAATACATAGAATTGACAATCCCACCCTAAGGAAAATATAATAGAAATTTCAAAAACAAATTATCTTGTTAGTTCACCAACATAAATAAACTTTACAACAAAAGGAAGAAAACTCCTTAAATTATACAGCTAATCCCAACCCTGATATCAAGGACAGAATCACAAATATTACTAAGAACTAAAAAAAAAAAAAATACTACCTGGTCTATTAAATCAACCCATGAATTTAGGTTAGTTTCCGAAGCTAAGGACAATCCTAAATCTGTCTTTAGATATAGTAGGAAGCCAAGGAATAGCACCCCATATTGAGCTGAGCTCATTCAAAATGCTGCCTCCCATTCAGACCAAAACTAGTAAACTGATTCAGTGTTAACATTTCTCCTGTCAAAATACCACAAATTTCATAATGTAGTACATGCCCACTTACTCCAAGGGAACATGTAGTTATAAGACCAGAAGTATTTCTCTTCCAGTGGGACAGTTAGTATACATAGAGTCACTGCTCAAAGTGAAAGGCTTCAACCATCAAGCTTGGTGCACAGTAGCTGTGATGCCCTCTACTTAATGGTGACCCTGCTACCATCTAGAAACTGTAGTTTTATTGGCCATTTTGGATCAGTTCCAAACTCCTTGATCCCCCTCTCTTAAAACCCATTTTTGCGCATAGCGCAGCATTGGGCAGTGCCGCTTAATCATGTTTAAACTATTCCCGGCTCCACAAAGTCTGCTCTTCACTTTTTCCCTTAGAACTGTTCCAAATCTCAAAATAAGCACTCTATTTTCCTTCTAAAACCCAGCAGTAGCTAGGATAAGTGTCTTATAAGTAAGCACTAATAAACTAAAGCACTACACCCTCTTATACTCCCTTTAAGTACTTGGCTCCCTATTGGTCCTTTTTGATCAAGTCAAAAAGTAATTCCTTATACTATTCTGGCATGTTCAAAAGTCAATTTCAGGTTTACTCTCCAGTCCAGCTGGTGAATATGGGAATCTTGAGGCAATGTTATAACTGCCTTATGTACACAGACCACCCTCTCCTCTTCCCAACAAGCTCAAATATATGTGAGAGATGCAACTATAAAGCCAAACTGGAGGCTGAGCTCTCTCAACATAGTACTGGCACGGTCAGTCTGGAGGAGAAGGTAATCACACACACCACAAATCCAGTCTCACATAGACCTATCGCAACAGCAAACCAAACACATAAACATACAAAAACATACTCGGAGGCTCTAAATAAAAATCTGCCCAAGCAAGAGACCTCCAAAGCAGACATCCAAGCAACTGCTACCCCACAACAATACCCACGTATCACATAGTTCACAAAGTCAGTGTGCCACACAGTCACAGCCCTTAAGGCTAAACAACACACCTAATACACTTGTAATAGGTGACTCTATTGTCAGACACACTGATGTCCCTCTCACCTGGCTGAACAAGAAGAAGGTCACTGTAAGCTGCCTGTTGGGTGCAGGATCTGCCACATAACACAAGCACTCAGGTCACTCCAAAGCAAGTACAAATATGACTCCGTCATTGTCCATGCTGGTGTGAATGACCTGAGACGTACCTCCCTGGATTACATGAAAAGAGACATACAGGAGCTTGCTGATCATGTGGGCCAGGCCGGTATATCCCTGACCTTGAGTAGCATCTTACCCTCACCAAGAATGATACCACAGTATAAAGACAAAATGATCAATTTCAACAACTGGCTAAAGTATTGGTGTCACTTAGAGGGGATCCAGTGTCTGTCATCCTGGGATGACATGCTTGACAAGCCACGTTGCTTCGCTAGGGATGGCTTGCACCTGTCAACCCTGGGTTTTTGAATACTGGACAAGGCTCCTGCCACCCCCATAGTGCCTTTTTTAGGCAAGGCTCAAAAGACAAACCCACCTCCTTAGACAACACAAGGAAAAAGAAACTAAGGGTAATGCTGCTCAACACCAGAAGTCTAAACCTCAAGATGCACGCACTAGAGGCTCTCCTCAGTATGGAGAATATCGATATCTGTGCAGTAACAGAAACCTGGCTCAAGACTCCCGAGAGCACCCCAGCACTACCAGGCTATACCTCATACCATGCTTTTTGGCCCCAAAACTCGGACCGAACCACAAGAGGAGGGGGAGTATCCATATTCATCAAAGATACCCATACCTCCAGGCTATTGGCACTGCATGAAGCATCTAAGACCATCCATGTGCAACTAACAGTGGGCAAAACTGCCCTCCAGTTTGTAGCCTGCTACAGACCACCCTCCCAAACTCAGGAACCCCACTCGGCTTTCCTGAAGACACTGGAGAATATGAAGGTCTCTCCAAACACCATTATAGTGGGTGACTTTAACTACCCAAACATAGACTGGGAGCACTACTCAAGCCCCAACACCCTAGCCCAATGGTTCCTAAAATTTATAAACTCAAATGCTATGGAACAACTGGTCACCACTCCCACAAGAGGGGAAAATATATTGGACCTGATCATCACCAACATGGGGACTCTATGTTCCATATCAGAGGTATACCACTCATTGGTAAGATCTGACCATAAATTAATCACTATGGACATCCATACCCCGTCCCCACCCCCAGCAAAGGAAACCACGGTCAAAAACTTCTCAAAAGCAAACTTCCCACTTCTCAAAATTGAGGTGGAATCCTTCAAAGCCCCAGGGCCAGTGGAAAATATGGCCCAAACTGCAGAATCCTTTACAAACACTTTCTATGGACACCTACAGGAATGCATGGATCATGCTATCCCAAATAAAACCAAGACACACTCCTCCAAAGGCAGGAGACCTGTCTGGTGGACCCCAGCCATAAATAAGCTGTACAACAGAAGGACTACTACATGATAGAGCAAAATTCCTGAAAGGGAAGGCAACTCTATCAGTACTAGCAAGAAACTACAATCCCTCATAAAATCATCTAAGGCTAGCTTCAAAAGAAAAATTGCACAAGACGCTAAAGATAATCACAAGGCTTTCTTTAGTTATGTCAGAAACCTGGGTGGAAACTCCCAGATATGCTCTGAGTTAGTGCAAAATGACGAAAAATACACTGAACCCACAGACATTGCCAACATCCTGGCAGACAGGTTCAGTGCAAACACCCCCCCCCTCCCCTCCAAATGAGCAAATGACTATCCCAACAGAGTGTAGCCTCCCTGATATCACAGATGCACAGGTGAGAGCTGCCCTCTCCAAAGCAAAAAACACAGCATCAGTGGGACCGGACGGTGTCCTGGGCTGGTTTTACATGAGCTCCAAGAAGAACTGAACCCTCACTTAAAATCACTGTTCAGTCTCAGCCTTACAACAGGATATGTACCCAAAAAATTGCGTACAGCAACAGTGGTCCCACTCCATAACGGTGGTGCCACAATGGACCCCAGAAACTATCGCCCTATAAGCCTAATTAGCCTGGTCTGCAAAGCTATAGAGCATATCATCATGGAACTCATAAACAAAGATACTGGGAACCTACAAATACTGGATCCTACCCAATTCGGCTTTGTTAAGGGCAGATCTTGCCTCCTGAACCTGGTCAATTTCTTTGAAACAGTCACCAAGACCATAGATGAAGGGAAGGTGGTCCACACAGCCTACCTTGACCTTGCAAAAGCCTTCGACACAATACCCCACTTGGGCATCATAAATAAGCTCACCAGCTTAAATATCAACCCCTATGTCACAAGATGGGTTGCAAACTGGCTTAGGGATAGAACCCACATGGTCAGAATTGCAGGTGCCATGTCAGACTCTAAACCAGTTACAAGTGGTGTCCCACAAGGCTCAGTCCTGGGACCTCTCTTGTTTGGTATATATTTCTCTGAGGTACAGGCTAACACAAGAGGACTATGGCTGACAATGTTTGCAGATGACTGCAAACTGGGGGCCATAATTGAATCGCCTGCTGACACAAGCATCCTCCAAAAGGGTCTCACAGAGACGGATAACTGGTGCCAGAGCAGGGTTGCCAGACATCACTATTTGGGCGGGACTGTCCCGAGATCAGCAGCCTGATCCCGAGTCCCGCCCTGCCGGTTTAAATCCCGGCCAGCCTCCGCTTTGTTTGTTTTTTTTTTTTTTTGATTGTTCCATATACCTGGCATATGGGCCAATCAAAAATTGCTAAACACGGAGCTTCTTGTGTTCCGCATTAAACACGAGAAGCTCCATGTTTAGCGATTTTTGATTGGCCCATATGCCGGTATACTGGCCAATCAAAAATCGCTAAACACGGAGCTACTTGTGTTGAATGCGGAACTGCAATGCATTAAACACGAGAAGCTCCGTGTTTAGTGCAGAGCTACTGAGTGAGCTCAGTTCTTTAATGTAGAACTCTGTTTTTTTTTTTTTTTTTTTGGCCTTCACTTGCCGTGAGAGACCTTCTTCTTTTTTGTCCCTACCTGGGGTGCTGGAAATCTGGCAACCCTGTGCCAGAGCCATGGCCTAAAGCTAAATGCCAAAAAGTGCATTGTCATCCCCTTCAGGAAAAACAAAGCGCCCACAAATTACCACATAGGTGGTAATCCATTAAGTATGGAAGAAGTAATTAGTGATTTGGGGAACCAAGTAGATTGCAATCTCTCCTTTGACAATCACATTGCCAAAGTGGTTAGAAAGACATTCTATATAGCCCACCTTATCATGAAGGGGTTCACATCTAGATCAAGAGAGATTATTGTGTCTCTCTACTCATCACTTATCAGGCCCGTAATTGAATACAATGCCCCATTTGGGATGTACCTTACCTGACACCTGCTACAACTAGAAAGACCCCAAAAGTACCTCACCAAGAGGATCAAGGGACTCAAACGGATGCCCTACGCAGTTAGGCTAAAGAAACTCCAGCTCTACTCAGTTGCTTACCACCTACTCAGAGGTGATCTGTGCCTGATGTATAAAGCCATGTCCAACCCAGAATTAATGGACATGCTCCACCTCAAGAAATCCAAATCCACCAGAACTACACACTCCCGTGACTTAAACCTCAGCACAGAAATAAATAGAACATGCTGGAGGGACAGATTCATATCCCAGAGGCTCCACTCACTCTGGAACAAACTCCCAATCCATGTCAGACAGAGCCCCTCAATGACCCTCTTCAAGAAGAATCTTGACGTTTGGATGGGAGATCGTAAATTTACCCCTGGGATCTTTTCTGTGTCACTGCTAGACAGAGGCACAGTAAACTAACCTTAAATGGGCTATCTTCTGTGACCTACTATACAGAGGCACAGTCAACTAATCTAAGAAGGGTGGCAAAAGCCAAACACACTCTGCCTAGGCTTGTAAATCCGCTAGGGCAGATAGCCTAGTATCAACCTATGAACCTATGAACCTGTGCATACCTATCAACCTGATAAGCATCATCTGTAAACACATGGATCATATTATACCTCATACACTGAAATTAAAAATCTTATTGGGCCTGACTATCAGCATTTCGGCTTTGTCAAGGGAAGATCCTGCCTAATGAATCTAGTCAGCTTCTTTGAAATGGTTACACAGGCTTTCAATAGTGGTCATGCTGTTTACACAGCATACCTTGACCTAGTCAAGGAATTCAACACTATATGCCATACAGGCATTGCTAAGTAAACTAAATGCTTTGAAATATATCCCTATGTGGTAAGACTGATAGCAAACTGGTTAAAAGACAAAACTTTGCTGTGCTCGGGGCAGGTTTCTCATGAGAAATGATAATGGTAACAAACGGTGTCCCCGTCACTCAGTATTGGGATCACTCTTTATGGCATTTGCTCTTCTGCTTTACAAACTAGGAATCAAGACCTCTGACTAGCTAAGTTTGCAAATGACTGCTGTTTTCTAGTTCCCCACTGACACCCAAAGCTGTCAGCAGTAACTCACACTTGTAAATACTTAGTATTGTTAAACTGGGCTCAAATTAACCCCAAAAATGCAATATTTTCACATTAGGTAAAAAATCCTTCCCTTCAGTGTAAACAACAGATAATGAGCCATGGCAAAATTAAAACTGTAGTTAGGTAACATGGAACATTATCAGACCTGATGAACTTTTACTAAAATAAAATGAAAGCATTTACTTCTGTTTTTTATACTCTTTGTGGTTTGTGGTTTGTTTTGAGCACTGGGCAGAGTCTTTGCATACCAGTGCATTCCTTTTATCATGGAAAGCTAGTTGTTAATCCCCCCTCTGTTGATTACCATACAAAAAATGGCAGTGAGAAAATAATTCTGCTCAGTAAATATAATTGCCAAAGGAATATCATCCCAATCTGTAGAGACCATTATTCCCTTAAATTAAGTGACTGGCCAATTATTGAGTACATTGCCCACTTTGGGATGTAGCTTCCCAGACATATCATATGACTAGAAAGATCCTTGAAGTTCGTAAAAAGGCAGTCAAGGGCTTAAATTCTATTTGCTTTCAACACAGTTTAGAAGCCCTTTTCCTTTATTTAGTATCTCATAGATTCTGGAGGGGAGCTCAATGCATCACTTTGTGCACCATTAGTGACCAAGATGTCCTGGATTGTCTCTATCTCCACAAGTCTAATAGCTTCACAAATACCAGAACCAAGAACCTTCATCTTCACCAGCAGATAAATAAAATATAGAAGAGAGACATAATCATCACACAACTCTTCCCCCACATCTAGAACAGGCAACCCTTTGTCGATAAAGCAGTGTGACACACACTATCATCCATCAAGCAAAACCTGGATGGTTGGATGGGTATCCACAAACTTACACCAGGATTAATTGAAGCAATTCCCCTGGAGAAAGGTACTACACCTCGAGAGTGTGCACTGTCAAGGCATTAATGTTTACTAGACTTTATTTGCCTTGAAATTCCTATGACTCCTATTAAATTGAAAAAATAAAATATCACTTTAGACATTATTTATCATTTTATTGGAAAATCAAATAATGTTATCATAAAGTATTTGTATTAGACTGCTTAAATTAGATACTAATGCTATTTAAAAATATTTATTTATCTGTTTTCTTGGGATAAATATGCTAAACCATTAATATATGCCTTGGAGTTGTAATACAACATTCTTACTAATGTTGTCTATGCTACATGAAAGACATATAGGCAGGATTCACGAAGGCTTGCACGGAGTGTAAGAGACGTGTAAGACTCCATGCAAGCCTCGCGATCCAGGAACAGCCCGAAACTCCATGTAAGAGACCAGCTAAAACATCTCTTACACGGACTGGGTGTGGATATGCTAAATACCTCACTTGCAGCCGAAAGGCATGCAAATGAGGTAGAGTAGCGATTCACGAAACAGAAAGCAGCCCGAGTAAGAGCCGTTTTAGCTGCAGAAATGTACTCAGTTGACAACTGAGTACGTTTCTGCAAAAATCACAATGGAGCCATGTCAGCTCCAAATAAAGGGTGCATATGTGACAGGCAGCGTGCCAATGGCCAAATATGTGGTCATTGGCAAGGTACCCTAATGAAAATATGAAAAAAAAAATTGTTTAAATACAGCGCAGCCCCGAGCAAACGGGCAGCGCTGTATAAAACATAAACATGAAGGTTATAAACCCACAAATGTGGGTTTTATGCAATACATGGATTTACAATGCAGGGACCAGCAGACCAAAAACAACATGGCTACCGTTTAGTGGTTGCTAAGGGGCGAAGCTGAGTCTAAGACATGTAACTAAGCATTAGTAGGCAACCTGATGTAAATGAGGGTTAGGATACTGAATCCCACTGTCACATAGCAAATGAGCACATTTTGAGTAGTGTAAGAGATACATAAGGGGGAGGAATAGAGTAGGAGATAGGTGACATCACAGGGGGGAATGGTAGAAAGAAATGCAGTTCTTTGGAGGTCAGTGTTACATGACAGATGTCAGACACATATCATGGAAAGAGGAGTACCACAAGATAAGCATGGGAAAGTCAAGAAATGGAAGGTGTACACTGTTACTTACACCAAAGTTTCTTGCTGGGCGTGCATGCGCACATGTGCACGCCATGAGGCATGGGTAGGACAGTGTGCACACGTGTAAGGCAGACTGAGCATGTGGGAGCCTGCTGGCAGACTTGTAAGACTGTTTGTGCTAGTGTGCACATGTTTTAACCCGAATAAACAGATTCTGAACTGTGTAAGCATGTGTGTGCGTGTGTAAGCCACTGTGAGCGTGTTTTTGCTGGTATGCACACTGCTCCCCCCTGAGGAAACAGAAAGGAAAAAGGAAGCAACAGAATTAGTAGGAAGCTAGCAGGGAATACTGCTGGAGCTAGTAGGTGAAAACAATTAGAAGCAGGCAATTACACAGGCAGAATAGTAGCTCAGCCAAGCACTTAAAACTCTGCAAACAGCGGTGCAGGATGTATCTCTCAAGAGACACTGCAAGACAGGAGTAAGCTATTAGAAATGAAAACTGAAAAAGCTGAACTCAGAGCAGAAATGCTAGGGGCTGCCATAGCTGTCATAAGGAGCATAGGCGACTTGCTGAGGGTGGTGACAATGCAGATGGTGCCAGACAATCCACAGTGAGGAGACAGAGAAGAGTGCACAGGCCCAAGGTCACCTACCACGGGTTATATGAGCTGGAGATAGTAGAGCGCTATAGAGTGGACAGAGACCTCCTGCAGCAAATTGTCAAGCTGTGCAGGCCACGCCTCACACACAGAACCAACAGAGGGGAACCCATCCCAGTGGAAACCAAGGTATGTGTTGGCCTAAGAATACTAGCAACAGGTACCTTCCAGAGACCAACTGGTGATATGATGGGGATAGCACAGGCATCAGCCTCCAGGGTACTGCACCAGTTCCTGGATGCCATGTCAGCACATGTCGGTGATCATGTATATTTCCCCAATGCCCATGAGGTATTGGCCAGCAATATGCGTCTCTTCCAGCAAATAGCGGAATACCCTGAGGTAGTGGGTGCAATAGACTGCACGCACATATGCATCAAAGCACCAGCCGGTGAGTGGGGTAGGGCCTACATTAACCGCAAGGGCTTCCCCTCCATCAACTGCCAGGTCGTGTGTGATGCCCAGGGCATAATAATGAATGTGTGTGCTGGCTGCCCTGGGAGCTACCATGATTCCCATATCTGGCATTTGACGCAGCTGTACCAGACATTTGCCAATGGGGACATCCCACATGGACACCTAGTGGGGGATGCAGGTTATGCACTGGAGCCGTGGCTGATGACACCCATCAGAAACGCACGCACACCTGAACAGGAACGCCATAATGAGACACATGCACAAACAAGTAATTTAATAGAGTGTGTGTTTGGGCTGCTCAAGTAACGGTTCCGGTGTCTGGACACATCTGGTGGAGCCTTGCAGTACTCACCAACTACATGTACCCAAATTGTCATGGTATGTGCTATGCTACATAATATGATCTTGCGAAAACAGCTGCAGCAGGACCAGCATAGAGCTGGGCCAAACAGCCCCCCAGCATTGCCAAGGCCATCACAGGCAGAGCGTGACTCAGAGGAGGAACAACCTGAGCCTGCCCCAGTAGGCAGAAGGAGGCATGCCCAGTATGCCCTGGCCTTGGCAAAGAGGCAACGCATAGCACATACACTGGCTCAGTAGGAACCCTGGGAATGATACCCCTCTCTGACTCACTCATATAATAACATGGATGCCTAAAATGACATAACCTGCTCTCAAACATGTACAGGGAGTGTAATATGTGCATCTGACAGAGGCAGCCCTGCAGCACTACCTGAGGCATGAATGCCATGTGTTAAGTAATGTAACACCATGTACTATATGCACACTTGAGGACCCTGACTAACATCCACCCTCTCCAAACATGAAGCCACAATATGACGATGGGATGATCAATTGCAATAATTGGCTGAAGTAATGAAGTTAGTCAAAGGGGAGCCAATGTGTTCCAGCCTGGGATGACATGCTGAGCATGACATGATGCACCACCTGCTAGGGGTGGCATGCACCTATCAGTCCAGGCCTCATGGATACTGGCAAAGGCTGTCAGTACCCACAGTGTGCCCTGAATAGGTAAGGCTCAAAACACAAACCCACCTCCATAGGTACCACAAGGGATAAGAACCTAGATGTAATGCTACCCAATGCCAGAAGTCTAAAGAGCAAGATGCGTGCAGTGTAAATGCACCCAGTATGGAGAATGTTGATATCTGTCCTGTAACAGAAAACTGGGTCAAGGCTCACAACAGCACCCTAACATTACCAGGTTACACCTCATACTGTGCTGTACAGTCTCAAAACATGGAACAAGCTACAAAAGGAGGGTTACTAGCAATAATTGTCAAGGATAACCACACCCCCATGTTGGTACCACAACAAGAAGCAGCATAGACTAGCCATGGTCAAGTAACAGTGGCTAAAACCGCTTCCCAGTATATAGCCTGCTACAGACTACCGTCCTAACACCAGGAACTGCACCTGGCCTATGTTGGAATACATGAATATATCAAGCCCCCCAAAACCACATTATATTGGTTGAATGAAAATACCCAGACATACACTGGGAGCATTATGCTAGCATCAACACTGTAGGAGAAAAGTTCCTAGAATCCATAAACCAAAATGCCCAGGAACAACGTACCACTCCCACAAGAGGGGTAAGCATACTGGATGTGATAATCAGCAACATGGGTACTGGATGGCAAGATGAGAAGTGTATCCCTCACAGGTAAGACCAGACCATAGAGTAATCACACTGGATATACACATCCTGACCACAGTCCCTGGCCAGAAAACCACAGTGAAAAACATGTGTAAAGCATAAGTTGCACCCCTCCAAACTGATGTGGAATCCATTAAAGGCCCTGTGCAGGTGCAAAATATGGGACACACCGCAGAACCTGTTATACAGGCATTCCATGAACACAACCAGGAATGCTTGGATTATGCAATCACAAATAACAACAAGACACAATGCCATACACGCAGGCATCTGGCATGCTGGACTCCAGCCATTACCAAACCATGCAAGAGAATGAGGAAGCTACTACATGATAGAGCAAACATAAAAAGGGAAGTAATCACTAATCAGTAGTATGGCAATAAAATATGTCCACACATACAATCCACTAAGGCCAGCCACAACAAGTAGAATCTGTGAATCCTGAGACAATGTTACACCTGCCCCAAGTACACAGACAACCCTCAACTCCCCCCAATAAATACAAATATATGTGAGAGATGCAACCATTTATCCAAACCAGAGGCTGAGCTCCCCCAACTCAGTACTGTCAAAACTAGTCAGGAGGAGAAGGTAACCACACACACACCACAAACCTAGTCCCACATAGACCTATCACAACTGTAAACCAAACACATAAACACAGAAAAACATTCCCGGAGGCCCTAATTACAAACACACCACACCAACAGATGCCTCCAAAGCAGACCCCCAAGCAACCACAACCTCCAAACATAGCACATGCAACACATAGTACACAAAGCTGGTGTGCCAAACAGTCACAGGCCAGAAGGAGAAACAACATGCCTGATACAGTTGTAATAGGTGACTCTATAGGCAGACACACTGCTGTCCCACTCACCAGACTGAACAAGGGAAAGGGTACAGTAAGCTGCCTGTAGGCTGCTACAATATGCCACATAACACAAGTATGCAGGTCACTGCAAAGCAAGTAGAAATATGATGCAGTCATTGTCCATGCTGGTGTGAATGACCTGAGATGTACCTCCCTGGACTACATGAAAAGAGACATGGATGAGTTCTCTGAGTATGTACTCCAGGCCGGTATGTCACTGGCCGTTTGCAGCATCCTACCCTCACCAAGAATGATGCCACAGTACAAACACAGAATGATCAGCTTTAACAGGTGGCACAATTACAGCTGTCAGTCCAAGAGGATCTAATGTCTGTCTGCTTGAGATGTCATGCATGACAAGCCATGCTGCTGTTCCAGGGATGCCTTGCACCTGTTACCCCTGGGTGTCTGGATATTGGATAAGGCTTTTGCCACCTCCATAGAGCCGTACGTAGGCAAGGCTGAAAAGACTAACGCACCACCCTAGAAAACATAAGTGTGAAGAAACATAAGGGTAATGCTGACCAATGCCAGATGTGTAAACCGCAATATGCATGCTCCTGAGGCCCTCCCCGGTATGGAGAACATCGATGTCTGTGTAGGGACAGAAACCTGCTGCAAGCCTATTGACAGCACACCAGCACTACCAGGTTATACCTCATATCATGCGTTATGGCCCCAAAACCTGGACCAAAACATAAAAGGAGGGGGAGTATCCATATGCAGCACAGACACCCATATGTCCAGGTAACTGACAATGCACAAAGCATCGGAGACCACCCATGTGCACCTAACTGTAGTCAAAACTGCTGTACAGTCTGTAGCATGCTAGAGACCACACTCTCACACACAGGAACCCCACCCAGATGTCCTGAAGACACTGGACAGTATGAATGTCCCACCAAATACCAAACAAGGTACTCACAAATTACCACATAGGTGGTAAACCATTATGTATGCAAGGAGTAATCAGGGACCTAGGGACACAAGTGGACAGTAACCTGTTATGTGACACTCACATTGCCAATGTGGCTAGGACGACTGTCTATATTGGACACCATATCATGAAAGGATTCACATCTATGTCAACAGAGGTCATTGTGCCCCTGTACTATTCTCTTATTAGACCCATAATCTAGTACAATGCCTCATTTGGGATGTACCTTACCTGACACCTGCAGCAGTTAGAAAGACCTCAAAGGTACCTCACCAATAGGATAAAGGGTCTCCAATATATGTCATATGCTGCCTGGCTGTAGACACCCCAGCTGAATGCAGTCACATACTGCCTACACAGAGGCATTGTATGTCTGTTGTACAAGGCCATGTCCAACACAGGAGTAATGGACATGCTCCACCCCAGAAAAATCAAAGCCATTGGAGCTGTGAGAGTGACAGATGTCAACCTCAACACATAATGAAATAGGATGTGCTGGAGGGACAGATACATAACCAAGAGGCTCCCCACACCCTGAAACAGGATCCCACTCCATGTTAGGCAGAGCCCCTCACTGACCCTCCTCAACAGGAATATTGCCAAGTGGATGGATGATCGTATATGTACACTGGGGGTCTTCACTGTGTCACGGCCAGACAGAGGCACAGTAAAGTAAATCATAAATGGCCATAATATTAACATAGCAAGGGGCGGCGAAAGACACACACACTCTGGCTAGGCTTACAAATGCCCTAGGGTGAATAGCCTAGTATGAACCTATGAACCTATGAAGATACAAATTGCACAGGACACTAAAGATAATCCCAAGGCTTACTCAACTGATGGTAGGAACCATGTTGGGAATTCACAGATATGCTCTGAATCACACAAATATTACAAACAACATACCAAACACACACACATATTGCCAACATACAACCTGACAGGTGCAGTGCAACCCCCCCCCCCCAGAATGCAAAATATCTATCTCAGCAGACTGCTGGCCCCCTGACATTGCAGATGCTGAGGTAACAGCCAGCATCTACAAAGCAAAACACACAGCAGCAATGGTATGAGATGGTGTCCTGGGCTGAGTCCAACATGTACTCCAAGAAGAATGGAATGCCAAATCAAACTACTGCTCATTGTCAGCCTTACCACAGGATATGTACCCAAAGAGCAGTGTACAACAACAGAGGTCCTTCTCAACAAAGGTGTTGCCTGAATGGATACTGCAAACTACCACCCCAGAATCCTGACAAGCTTGGTCTGCACAGCTATGGAAAGGATCAGCATGTACCGCAGACATAAAGATATCGGGGACCTACTGACACCGGACCCTACCCAGTGTGGCTGTCTTAAGTGCAGATCCTGCCCCTAAACATGTTTGACCCATTTGAAACAGTCATTAAGGTCATTGATGAGGGCAATGTGGTCCACACAGCGTAGCTGGACCTTTCAAATGCTTCCATACAATACCCTATGTGTTCAGTATAGATATGTTCACCAGCTTAAATATAAACCCCTATGTCAGTAGAGGGGTTGCAAACCAGACCAAGGACAGAACTGACATGGTCAGACATGCTGCAGCCATGTCAGACTACAAACCAGATATAAGTGGCATCCCACAAGGCTTGGTCCTGGGACCTCCCTCGTTTCGTATATATGTCCCATAGGTACAGACCAACATGGAAGGACTGTGACTGAACATGTTTGCAGAGGACTACAAACTCCCCACCAGATCTGACCCCCAGCTGACACAAGCATCCCACAAAAGGGCCACATAGAAACAGACAACTGGTGCCATAGCCATGTCAGCAAGCTAATTGCAGAAAAGTGTATAGTCAACCCCTGTGGATATACAGTAAGTGTCCACCAATTACCACACAGGTGTTAACCCATTACGTACCTACCATGTTATGAGAGACCTGGGGACACAAGGTGATAGATATCCTGCATTGGACAACATGTGGCTGTAGTGTTCACAGAAACATACCATATACCCACCTAATCATGAAGGTTGTCAGATCTAAATAAGGGGAGGTCATTGTGGCTCTGCAGTCATCCTTCATCAGCATTACAGTTGACTACAATAGCCCTCAGCAGACACCTCCATCACCTGTAAATTCCTCAACAGTATCTCACCAGGAGTAGCAAAGAGCATGAACATATGCCATGTGTTGCTTGATTAAACAAACTGCAGCTCCACACACTGCCATACTGCCCACCCAGAGGCAAGCTGTGCCAGATGTATAAAGCCATGTCCAAGCTGGGATCAATGAACATGCTGCACCTTGTACAATCTGAATGGCAGTGAGCTATGCACATGAGAGACCTGAACCCCAGCACTGACATACATAGGACAAGCTGTACTGAATGATCCATAACACAGAAGCCACCCCCACTCTTGAGTAAACTCCCAGTACAGGTTAGCCAGAGAGTCACCCATCAACACTCCTCAAGAGGAATCTTGATGAGTGGATGGGGGATGGTAGGTTTACCCTGGGTATCACTGTTATGTCACAGGTAGACGGAGGCACAGTATACTAACCATGACATATGTCATGGCAAACTCCAGCTACAATGTGTGTCAAAGGACAAACACACTCTCTGACTAGCATTAGAAATGGCCTAGGGCACATCGCTAGTGTTTGCCAATGCCCACCTATGTTGTGGAATGCACTACCAATGTTTGACAAGCCTGGTTTAGGTAGTCCATATCTGAACATAATGCAACATGGTCATATGTGCACAACTGGCCCCTAAACAGTCTGCTGTGCTCACTATGAAGATTTAATGCAGTGATAGGACTAAAGCCCAGGATTCTGTCCACCACAGTGAAAGTACTGAACCAGTACACTATATGGTACTACAGTGTTAGGTCAGTATGAAAGGATGTTGACAACTGTATGCAAAGTATCCCATGCAAACCCTGCAGGCACAGTATAATCCCTTTTGTGTTCAGACACGAAGCAGTTGGCCAGTAAGTACACAACATGACACACAACACACAACCATAAACGTGAGATATTGTTGAAGTTCACACTCATCCAAATATGTGGTGGACTGCAGAGTTCAACATATGGAAAGCTCACACTGGGCATGCTCGCACACTTTGATAAATGAGACATATGTCAGACAACATGCCACAGAAAGGCTGAACTGGGCATGCTCACACACTTAGGCCATATCTCCGTTTAGCAGTTGGCCACACATATCTGGTATTTGTACGTGTCATTCCAGGAACCAACCACATCACAGCAATCTGCCCAGTGCACACAGTTAAATGACTACAGAGACATAAGTGATATAGTGGATCCCCCTCACATTCAAACATCTTCCACCGATACACAAGTTGTTCATAGAAACAGGGAATGCTATGGCAATAAAGACCTGCAAAAAGTCTATCAGCAACAAATATTGTGCATCCGACAATTAAACATATGGGTGTAGAGGTCAATACTAGCCTGTTTGCCCTAGGGAATGACAGCTTAGCCAGAGTGTGCTTGGCATCTGCATCCCCAGTACAGTAGGCTACTGTGCCACTGTAAAGTAGGTCACATAAGGCATCGTATGAGGCTAGTGTACTGTGCCTCTGTCAAGCAGAGACACAGTGGAGATCCCAGGGTTTGAATGTGCTAAGCCACATCCATGTTGTTGGTGTGTGCTGGAAGAGGGTTGCTGAGGACCTCTAACAGTAAGTGGGCATCAATAACAGACTGAGGGGAGCCCTGTCTGCATTGTCTGTACAATTTCACTGTCAACACTGTGTTGTGATGATTATGTGGGATTGAAGTGTCATGCCGGTACTGTTCAGAGATGTCCTCCCTCTGTGGGCTACAGCTCTGCAATGTATTAGCTCACTCTGTCTGTTGGACAGCTCATATATGGCTGGTGTACACCTGACAGGTGTCCTGTTGTGGAACAGTCATGGGTATATGTGGGATAGCATGATCAATGCAAACCTTACACATGCTCATAGAATGCAATTGTCAAGAATTATGCAGAGTGGCCAGTATAGCCCCCCAGCATGGGTCCTTTGAAGTCTTCCACCCCAGTCTTCACAAGTGTAGAGTTTGCTTGTGCTAAATACAGTTTGTTTGCAGTGACAACCTTGCCTGGGGTAGGGATGGGATATGGATGTCCAGGGAAAGGTGAGTATGGTCAGATATCAACAATGGTGGTCTACCTATGGTGTGGAACAGAGAGTACGAATGTTGCAGATGGACAGGTGCAATATGTATTCCCCCATGTGGCTGTGGTGAGTGGTTCTGCTATAGCACATGGACCCACAAATTGTAGTGGCTGTAGGGTAATGTTGTAGAGGCCTGAGTAGTTCCCACACACAATATGCCTGTACCTGATGTTAACAACTGGAATGGTGTATGTGAACACCTGCATATCCTGGCACTGTTCCCAGGGAAGCAAAGTGTGTGTCCTGGATGTGGGAGGGGTGTTCTGGACTGGTTGTGTTGTGTGTTACAGGTCCTGTGGTCATGAAGCATGGTATAGAACATAACCTGCCAGTGCGATGTGCATATTTGACCCTGAAGTAGGTGGCTGAAATGCATATATATGCTATCCCCCACCTGACAGGTAGTACTAGATGTACATACCTCTGTAGAAATAAAGATGTCAGCACCCTATAAATACTGCAGGTGCAGAACAGATGCCCAGTAATTAGGATAGCACGCTCTGCTAATGCGTCTCCATCAAGTGTCATAATATAGTTAGGTAGGAGTTTGAACCATGCAAATGCTCAGTGTGTGTGTGTGGGTGAGCGGGGTTGTTGTGTGTGCAAGTCTGTGTGAGGGAGATGTCCCTTTTGGCAACTGGGAAAACACTCTACAGGATGCACATTCCCCTTTCTAAACACTGATGATGTCAGCACCCTATAAGTACAGCAGGAGAAGGGTAATTTTCCAGTAATGCGAATAGCGCACTCCGCTAATGTGTCTGTCTTGAGTGTCATAACATTGTTAGGTAGGGGTTTGAATCCTGCAAATGCCCAGGGTGTGCTGGGGGGGGGGTTCATTTGTGTGCAAGTCTAAGTGAGAAAAATGTCCCTTTTGGCAACTGGGAAAGCACTCTACAAGATGCACATTCCCCTTTCTAAACACTGATGATGTCAGCACCCTATAAGTACAGCAGGAGAAGAAAAACCTCACAGTAATGCGAATAGCGCACTCTGCTAATGCGTCCATCTCAAGTGTCATAACATAGTTAGGTAGGGGTTTAAATCCTACAAATGCCCAGTGTGTGTAGAGGGGGGTTAATGTGTATACAAGTCTGTATGAAAGAAATGTCCCTTTTGGCAACTAGGAGAACACACTACAGGATGCACATTCCCCTTTCTAAACACTGATGATGTCAGCACCCTATAAGTACAGCAGGAGAAAGGAAGCATCTCAGTAATGTGAATAGCGCACTCTGCTAATGCATTCATCTCAAGTGTCATAACATAGTTAGGTAGGGGGTTGAATCCTGCAAATACTGTGTGTGTGGAGGGGGATTAGTGTGTGTGCAAGTTTGTATGAAAGAAATGTCCATTTTGGCAACTAGGAGAACACACTACAGGATGCACATTCCCCTTTCTAAACACTGATGATGTCAGCACCCTATAAGTACAGCAGGAGAAAGGAAACCTCCCAGTAATGCGAATAGCGCACTCTGCTAATGCATCCGTCTTGAGTGTCATAACATAGTTCGGTAGGGGTTTGAATCCAGCAAATGCCCACTGTGTGTGGAGGGGAGTTAGTGTGTATGCAAGTCTGTATGAAAGGAATGTCCATTTTGGCAACTAGGAGAACACACTACAGGATGCACATTCCCCTTTCTAAACACTGATGATGTCAGCACCCTATAAGTACAGCAGGAGAAGATAACCCCCCCCAGTAATGCGAGTAGTGAGCTTTGCTAATGTGTCTTTCTTAAGTGTTATAACATAGCTAGGAAGGGGTTTGAATCTTGCAAGTGTGTGTGCTGGCAAGTCTGTATGAAAGATATGTGCATTTTGGCAATTAGAAGAACACACTACATGATGAACATTACCCTTTCCAAACTCTGATAATGTCAGCACCCTATAAGTACAGCTGGAGAAGGAAAACCTCCCAATAATCCGAATAATGCACTCCGCTAATGCGTCTTTCTCAAATGTCATAACATAGTTAGGTAGGGGTTTGAATCCTGCAAATGGCAAGTGTGTGTGTTTGGACGAGGGGAGTTTGTGTGTGTGCAATTCTGTATGAAAGACATGTGCTTTTGGGCAATCAGGAGAACACACTACATGATGCACATTACCCTTTCCAAACACTGATGATGTCAGCACCCTATAAGTAAAGCCGGAGAAGAAGAACCTCCTAGAAATCCAAATAGTCCACTTTGCTAATGCGTCTCTCTCACGTGTCATAACATAGTTAGGTAGGGGTATGAATCCTGCAAATGGTAAGTGTGTGGGTAGGGGGGTAATAGGTTGTGTGTAATTGCAAGTGTGAGAGAACAGTTCCATTTGGCAACTACTACAATACACCAGATGCTGCATATTCCCCCAGTAAACACAGGTGATGTCACCACACTATCAGTACAACCAAACAGGGCTAATTACCCAGTAATGCCAATAGTGCACTCCGCTACTGGGTCTATTACCACTGTCAGAGCACAGATAGGTATGTTTTGGAAGCCCACAACTGCCACGCTTGGTTGTGTCACACAAAATGACCATGTGTGGGTTGTTGTTCATAACAATGCATGACATTGCTTAAACCAGCAATGGCAATGCACACATGATGTATGTGTGTGACACATACACATATATACCTGTGACCTTCAGTAGTTACCATGTCTGACACGCACCTCAAGTGGATAAATGGTATTTGCAATGCATAACATTATGACTGTGTCTTACTGTGCAGGGGCCGCATGCAGTATGTGTATATACAGTGTGAGTTGTATATGGTATCATCCTAACAGCAGGGGATACACATCTGGTCTGGGCCATATAGTCTACATGTAATCGATGAACAGGTGCTGCATGTTCCCACCTGTTGTGGGAGTGGTAACGTTGTTCCACTGCAATTCAGTGACTACATGCTGGGAACCTTTCAGCTAGTGTGTTGTAGCTACAGTAATGCTCACACACAATGTTCGGCTGGATGCAGTCCAGCCATATAAAGACATATCTAGAGACTGTCATATTCCCAGTGTTGTTAGAGAGGACAGGTGGGTTTCCTGTGCATGGGAGGGTTGTGTGTGCCAGGCTATGAACCAGAAGGCAGTCCAACACACTGTTAGCTGTTCATGGATAGGCCCTGATGCTTTGTGCTGTGCCAACAACCTGGAGGTGTGTGTATCTGTGGTGCCTTGAGATACCACCCCCCTGTTCATGTGTGTTACATGTGTAGGGGACGACAAGCATGGTATGAGGTACCTGGCAGTGATGGGTTGCACCTGTGAGCCGTGAATCAGGAATCTGTTACTGCACAGATATTGCAGTTTACCGTGCTGAGGACAGTGTCCAGTGCATGCATCTTGCAGTGTACACTGCTGGTGTTGTGTAGCATTATTGTCAGTGTCCTATCCCGTGTGATACCCGTGGAGGTGGCTACGTAATCTGTGGCCTGCAGCAAAAGGCACTATGTGTATATCAAGGGGCTTCGCCAATATACAATGGCCCATGGGTGTCACGTGCAAGCTGCCCCTCACAAATCATTGTGGCTTCCCTAGCATGTAAGCACACACTGACAGCCATTGGATACCCTATAAATGACATTGGAGATTGAGCAGAATGTAGACAAAGAACACCCTTCCTACATATTGTGGTAGCATACCTGGTGAGGGTATGATGGCAACCAAGGTCAGGCTCATACTGGCCCATGCCAGATGCTGAGAGAGCCCTTCTATGTTCCCTATCATTTAGTCCAGGGAGGTAAGTCTCAGGTCATCCATAGTGGCATGGACAATGACTGAGTCATATGTGTCCATGCCTCTGACTGACCTGTATACATGTGTTTTGTGGTGGACCATAGTGCCCCACGGGCATATCACTGTGACCTTCACCATGTACAGCCTGTTGAGCGGGACCCCACTGCAGCGGCCAAGAGAGGTACCTGCCACATCTGTAGCAGGTGTGTTGTGTAGCCCTACAGGCTGTGAGTGTGTGGCACACGGGATGTGTGTGCCATGTGTGGAATGTGCTCTGTTCCAACTTAACATATGCCTGTGTGCCAGCTGCGGAGGTGTGTGATGCTCAGGCAGGATGCTATTCTGAGGCTCCAAGTATGTCCTAGTGTGTTCGGATTGCTGTCAGTGCGGGCCTATGTCAGACTGGTATTGTAGTCACTGTAGTATGTCATGCCACCTGACAGGGTATGGCAGTACTGGGTTCAGAGTGCTCAGTCCCCAGATTGTCTATGTGGTTGCATCTCACACGTGTTGTATGTTCCTGGCCAGGGGAGAGGGTTGACTGCATACATGTGGCAGCTGTGACATTGCCACATGACTCACATAAACCACAACTGGACCATAGAGGTGATTCACAGGTTACCTTTGCACATGCTACCATAGTAGTGTGATTGCCATGGTGATTACCAACACATAGGGCCAATAGGGAACAACATACTGAAGGTGAGTATGTGTGGGTGTACTGCTACTGATTTCATAGCGCTGGCATATATGACTGCACATGTGGGTAAATGCCAGGTAAGTCATATGCAATGTGTCACAGGCAACGTACATGCGAACAGGACAGACAGTGACGTTCTGTCAGGTGGAAAATTGACATACGTATAGTACGCTATGCAGATGTCACTAGGAATCCACAGAAGCTCTGTAAATCTGCATTGCATGTGGAATCAGTGTTCCAGGGAACCTCAAGCAAACATGGATGCAAACAAAGCTACAGTAAGCAGGGGGTGGAAGTAGTCCATTGTACAACAAAGAAGGGGTAACACTTCCAGTAGGTAACAGTGCAAATATGCAGGCACTATCAACATGTACCCAGGAATGCACAGCTCAGATGTCCATGGTAGAAATTATATTATTTAATATTTAATTTAATTTAAATTAAATTGGTACTGCACACATATCAACATGCGCAAACATCCACATTGCATAGTCGTTGTGGGCAACATGCCTCCATTAGTGTACATGTCCATCATTGCGTATTACTACTTGCATTAGCTTCTCCCCTGTGCTACCTATGTATGTGGCTATCTGTTGACATCCTTACCACCGGTATGCAATAATGTGCAGCTGTTACACTATGGTACTTACTATGGGTGTAGATAACAATTCAGGACAGTCATACAGTTACTGCATCAGGCATGCTGGGATATACACACAATCATATCAGCACACTGTACTGTTACCAACATGATACTAGTAATACACTTCTATGTAGTCACCCTGTGCATCAGCAACGTGTTTACCTGTTCCTGCACTGATGTTGGAGATTGCAGGAGGTGGCACAGTTTCATCATATGCACAGGGTGTGAATTAGGTATGCCTGAGTCTGCCAATGATACCACCAATTGACATGTATGTGTATGTGTGTTGGTGAGAGACAGCAGTACAGGGTGGGGCACTGTTGATGCAGTGTGTGCGTGTATGTGGTAGCCCTAGGTGTTAACATTTCGCATGTGTGTATGCATGCACACAGTTCCACCTTATGGCTGCCATATACTGGAGTTTGTGGACAGCCACAGACTACACCTGGCAGGTCATACAGATCAGTGTCTGTGGGCACAGACACGGTACCTGTGCCTGGCAGGGGTGCTATGGACCGTATCCGGTACTAAGCCAGACTGGGTACTGTCATCAGAAGCGGGAGTTTGTTGACTGGACACAGGTCCCTGTTAGGACTGTCCAGAGCCACGTGCACGTGGTCTCCTGGGGCGGTCTGATGACAGCACAGACCCAGCATTGCTGGGGCTGCTGCTGGCACTATGGGGGCATCCGCGGGCCTGTTGTCATCCACGCCGACTGCCATCTGCTGCTGTTGCTGGCATACGCCCACGTCGACGCCGCAACTGTCCACCATTGCCCTAGCTCATGGACATGTGGTTGTGGAACTGCTGTAATATGTCCCCACAATGTCTGTGTATGACATCGGTGAAATTATGGATAGCATCCGCGATGTCACACATACTGTCAGTCATGGATGTGCGACATGCTCTCAGCTCCCTCTGACCCTGTCTGGTGTACCTTTCCATACGTGACTGTGCCTGCATGACAGCCCGAAACATAGCTGAGGTTGACAGACCTCTTTGGGCATGTCTGCCAGAGGCAGTACACCCACGGATGCTCCCACGAGAACCCATGGGCAACTGTCTGTGTGGTACCATCTCAGGACCCTGCCCATGGCTGCTGTGCGGGGAAGCATGTGCCACAGATACCATATTACCCTGGTCAATGCCCACTGTATCCTGTCCATCACCTAGGGACATTGGTGACATAGGATGTACTGGCAGGATGACTGTGCGCAATGATGGGGTTGGCAGCTGTGTACTGTCAAATGGCTGACCAATGACGGACCCTGACACACCTTCCTGTGCCATTACACAGATATCATCATTATCAGTACCTGTGGCACCAGATTCAGGTTCCCTGCTGCAGGACACCAGAGTAACACCAGAACCTGTGGGAGGAAGACAGGAAACACAGTTTACAATGTCTACACAATGTTACCAGTGATGCACACATGCACACATGCACACATGCACATGTGGACACATGCACACATGCACACATGCACACATGCCCACATGGACACATGCACACATGCACACATGCACATGTGCGCACGTGGACTCATGCACACATGCCCACGTGCACATGTGGACATGTGCACACGTGGACACGTGTACACGTGGACACAGGCACACATGCACACATGCACGCATGCACACATGCACACACACACATGCACATGTGGACACAGGCACACATGCACACATGCACACATGCACTTACTCCTACAGTACTTGCACCTTGATAAAGCACTCTTATTATAGATAGTACCCCACCAGCCTAAAACCCACTTCCCCCGGAATCCTTTGAAAGTCTCTTTATCTACTACTTCTAGTATGTCGAGGGATCAGTTACTAGTGTCCTCTCCAGCTCAACTGGTGAACCTGGGAATATTGAGGCAATGTTACAATTGCCTCATGTACACAGACAATCCTTTCCTTCTCCCACAAAACACAAATACATGCGAGAGATGCAACTATACGGCCAAACTGGAGGCTGAGCTCTCAACATAGGACTGGCAAAACCAGACAGGAGGAGAAGGTAACCACACACAATACATACCCAGTCACACATGGTACCATCACAACTTCAAATCATACACATACTCACACAAAGACATACTGCCAGGCTCTGATCAAAAATTTACCAAAACAGCAGAGGCCACCAAAGCAGACACCCAAACAACTACCACCTCACGACCCAACACATGCAACACATAAACCACACAGTCAGAGTGTCAAACAGTCACAGCCCTTAAGGCCAAACAAAATGCCAGACACACTTGTCATTGGTGATTCCATAGTCAGACACACTGACGTCCCGCTCACCAGACTGAGTAAGGAGAAGGTCACAGTAAGCTGCCTGTCGGGCACTAGAATCTGCCACATAACGCAAGCACTCAGGTCTCTCAACAGCAGATACAAGTACGACTCAGTCATTGTCCACGCTGGTGTCAACAACCTGAGACGTACCTCCTTGGACTACATGAAAAGGGACATCGAGGAGCTCTCTGATTATGTAGCCCAGGCAGGTATGACCCTGACCTTGAGCAGTACCCTACCTTCACCTAGAATGATGCCACAATACAGTGATAAGATGATCAGCTTTAATAATTGGCTTAAATTCTGGTGTCATTCAAAGGGGATCCAATGTCTGTCTGCCTGGGATGACATGCTGGACAAGCCACGCTGCTTCGCAAGGGACGGCTTGCACCTGTCACCCCTGGGCTTCCGGATATTGGCAAAGGCTCTTACCACCCCCATAGTGCCTTTTTTAGGCAAGGCTCAAATTCTAAACCTACCACCCTAGAACACCAACAAGGAAAAAAACTAAGGGTAATGCTGCTCAATGCCAGAAGTCTCAATCTCAAGATGCACGCACTCGAGGCCCTTCTCAATATGGAGACCATCGATGTCTGTGCTGTGAAAGAAACCTGGTTCAAGGCTTCTGAGAGCACCCCAGCACTAACAGGTTTCACCTCATATCATGCGTTCCGGCCCCAAAATCCGGACAACACCAAGAAAGGAGGGGGGGTGTCCATATTCATAAAGGACACCCACACCTCAAGGTTGGTGGCAACGCACGATGCATCGGAGACCATCCAGGTGCAATTAACCATAGGCAAGACTGCTCTGCAATTTGTAGTATGTTACAGGCCACCCTCTCAAACTCAGGAACCTCACATGGCCTTCCTGAAAACATTGGAGGGGATAAATGTATCTCCAAACACCATCATACTAGGTGACTTCAACTACCCTAATATAGACTGGGAACACTACTCAAGCCCGAACACTCTAACCCAAAGATTCCTGGAGTTCATAAACCCAAATGCCATGGAACAACTAGTCACCATCCCCACAAGAGGAGAAAACATACTTGATCTCATCATCACGAACATGGGATCAAAATGTTCAACACCGGAAGTATACCCCTCACTGGTGAGATCAGATCATAAACTAATCTCGCTGGAGGTCCTCATCCCGCCCACCTGAAACAAAAAGACCACAGTGAAAAACTTCTCAAAGCCGATTTCACACTTCTAAAAACTAGTGTGGTCTCCTTTAAGGCCCCTGAGCCAGTGGTAAACATTACTCAAACCGCTGAATCACTTACAAATGCCTTCTACCAGCACCTACAGGACTGCATGGATCAGGCAATCCCAAACAAAACTAAGACTCTCTGTACCAAAGGCAAGCGTCCAGTCTGGTGGACCCCAGCCATAAACAAGCTCTCCAACAAAAGGAGGAAGCTACTACAAGATAGAGCAAAATCCTTGAAAGGTAAGACACCTTTGATCATTATAAGTAAAAAACTAAGAGCTCTCATAAAATCATCCAAGGCAAATTTTGAGAGAAAAATCGCCAAGGACTCTAAAGACAATCATAAGGCCTTCTTTAGCTATGTTAGAAACCTAGGAGGAAACTCCCAGATATGCTCAGAATTAGTTCAAAATGATGTGAAAATGACTGAACCTACACACATTGCTAACATACTGGCTGACAGGTTCAGTGCAAACTTCTCCTCTCCCCCAAAGGAGAGATATCTATTCCAGAGGATTGTAGCCCCCAAACATCTCCAACGCCCAGGTGAGAACTGCCTTCACTAAGGCAAAACACAGCATCCATGGGACGGATGGTGTCCCCGGCTGTGTGCTTCATGAACTCAACGAGGAATTAAACCCACAGTTAGGACAGCTGTTTAATCTTAGCCTCACCTCAGGATAATGCACCCAAGGAGTGGAGCACGGCGACTGTGGTCCCACTTCATAAGGCGGTGCCTCCACAGACCCTGGAAATTACCGCCCCATTAGCTTGACAAGCCTTATCTGCAAAGCCATGGAGAGGATCATAATGGAACTCATAAATAAAGACATAGGGAACTTGCAGACTTTGGATCCAACCCAGTTTGGCTTTGTCAAAGGCAGATCCTGCCTCTTAAACTTGGTTGACTTTTTCGAGACAGTCACCAAGGCCATTGATGAGGGAAAGGCAGTCCATACAGCCTACCTAGACCTGGCAAAGGCCTTCGACACAATACCCCACTCAGGTATCATCGAAAAACTCATCAGATTGAATGTAAACCCATACATCACAAGATGGGTTGCAAACTGGCTAAGTGACAGAACCCACAGGGTCAGAGTTGCTTTTGCCATGTCAGACTCAAAGCCTGTCACAAGTGGTGTCCCACAGGGCTCAGTCCTGGGTCCATTCTTGTTCGGCATCTACTTTTATGAAGTACAAGCAAACACAGGAGGGTTATGACTGACAAAGTTTGCAGATGACTGCAAACTGGGCGCCATAGTCGAAAACACATCTGACACAGATATCCTCCAGAAGGGCCTCACAGAAACGGATAACTGGTGCCAGAGCCATGGCCTGAAGTTAAACGCCAAAAAATGCATAGTCATACCCTTCGGGAAAAACAAGGTTACCCCTAGCTACCATATAGGTGGCAATCCACTGAGCACAGAAAAAGTCATCAGGGATCTGGGGACCCAAGTTGACAGTAGCCTTTCGTTTGACACTCATGTTGCTAAAGTAGTTAGGAAAACCTTCTATATCGCCCACCTGATCATGAAGGGATTCACATCTAGATCAAGGGAGGTCATCATCCCCCTGTACTCATCACTCATTAGACCTATCATTGAGTACAATGCCCAGTTCGGAATGTATCTGACCAGACACCTGCTGTAGCTTGAAAGGCCCCAAAGGTTCCTCACCAAAAGGATAAAGGGTCTCAAAAATATGTCTTATGCTGCCCGACTGAAAGAACTCCAGCTCTATTCAGTCTCATACCGCTTGCTCAGAGGTGACCTGTGCCTGACATATAAGGCCATGTCAAACCCAGATCTGATGAATATGCTTCACCTCAAAAAATCTAGATCCCTCAGAGCGGGAGACTTAAACCTTGACACGGTTATAAATAGAACGTGCTGGAGGGACAGATTCATCACCCAGAGACTCCCTATGCTGTGGAACAAAATCCCGGTACATGTGAGGCAGAGCACCTCGCTGGCCTTGTTCAAGAGGAATCTTGACCAATGGATGGGAGATCGCAGATATACCCCAGGGATTACTTCAGTGTCACTGCTTGACAGAGGCACAGAAAAATGATAGGCATAGTTTTTATTCAAACTAAAGGGGTGGCGAAAGCCACATAACTATGGTCTAGGCTTATAAATGCCCTTGGGCAGATAGCCTAGTATGAACCTATGAACCTGTGCACATGTGCACACGTGGGCACACGCACACATGCACACATGCACACCCCGCAGTATACACACAGAGCACTATTGAGTTACACTATTATTACTAGCACTATCAGGACTATTATAGGTATTGTTAAAACACACTCACCAGCATGGATGGGCTGCCTTGCTGTAACACCGGAGGGACCTGCAGAAATGAGGGGATTAATGTCAGTGGGCACAACTGTGCCATTGATACTGCATATGATACAGTTCAGTAGTACACCAGTTCCCTTTCACATGGGATTGGGAGGGTGGCTTAATGGCTAAGGTGTTTGCCTTACAAACCCAAGGTGCATGGTTTGAGTCTCACAAGGGATAATTGGCTAGGCTTAAAATGGCTCGCAAGGGCAGTTAGCTTAGTACTAAACTATGAACCTATGAACCTATGTCAGCTGCTGATATTGGCAATATCACACCTGCACAATTACATACTCTGTTGACAGCTACATTCCAAGGACACACCTTACACATGCATAAAGTAACAGTGTACAGAACAGTCAAGTGTACATATGGCATATTACCTGCATGCTCCATGTCGTGTTGCTGTGTGGATCCAGCCTCCATCATAATGCAGGTGTGTTGCTGTTGATGTTCCTGGGCTGGAGCCACAACACTTAGGAGTAGCCCCTCCAGTCTGGTGAGGGGGGATGTGTGGCCACCCCACCTCCTGTGGTGACCTGTTGCCTGTGGATATCCGACGCACGCTGACGGACATTTCTGATTAAATCACTGCAGTGATGTCGTACCTGCTCATATGTCCTATTATGCATGCCAATGTCATTTACCCTACGGACAATGTCTTGCCACAGTGCAGCCCTCTCCTGCTGATTCTGGCTGGTGCGGGAAAACAGTATGTCATAATCTCGCACCAGGCTCTGGTGTATCTCTTCATCTTCTGCAGCAGAGTAGGCAGGATTTCACTGATGCGCCATGTCCCTGAAAGAGAACACAAACAGGATATCAGCAAACTATCTCAGCAAAATATAGCACACATACTATACATGGTACTCAACTGTAGTGATATACTACTACTCCCATATGTAGCACATGTGTGTCTCTTGGTGGATACACATGTACATGGCCAGATATCAGTGCTCAGCCAACACCTGTGCAACAATACCTGCCACATTCCATACAACATAGTACCAAGCCCCATCGGTCAGCACACTGAGACAGGTCCAATGCACCACCTCACTCTGGGGTTTCATAACAAGGTACTGTATGTGGAACGTCATCCACTAGTGTGATCTGGACACAAAATAATCAGCCTGGATATACATATCCCACCACCACCACCAGCACAGTAGACTACTTTGATATATATGTGAATAGACAGATTGTCACTTGTTAGGACTGACATGGTATCCATGCAGCCCACTGGGCCAGTGGAAGCCACAACCCACAATGCTGACCCCTTTGCAAATGCTTCCTATGGATATCCCAAAGAATGCATGGAACATGCACACACAATTCTAACCCAGACCCTATGCACAAAGGTTAAGCATACTGTCTGGTGGACTCCAGCCAAAGACAAATTGTATAACGATAGAAGGAGGCTACTGCAGGACAGAGCAGATTCACATAAAGGGAGGGCATCTGTGGTCAGCACTAGTAATAAGCTAAGTTCTCTCATAACAACATCCAAGGCCAACTCTGAGAGGGAAATGGCCAAGGACACTATAGATAACCACAAGGCCTTCTTCAGTTTTGTTAGACACATGGTCCAAAAGCCTCAGATATGCTCTGAGTTACTACACACCTACTTAACATTCACTGAACCCACAGATATTGGCAACATTCTGGCAGACAGGTTCAGTGCAAATATCCCCCTCCCTCTCCCCCAAACTTAGAAATACTTATCACAGCTGAATGTAACCTCCCTATCATCTCAGATGTCCAGGTGAGGGCCGCCCTCAGCAAAGCAGAACACACAGCATCAATGTGACCTGATGGTATCCCTGGATGTGTGCTACGTGAATTCCAAGAGGAGATACAACCGCATATAAAACTGATATTTAACCTTGGCCTTACTACGGGATATGTACCTGAACACTGGCATACAGCAACAATGGTCCCACTCCACAAAGGAGGCACCTCTACTGACCCTGAGAACTACCGCCCCATATGCTTAACCAGCCTGGTCTGCAAAGCTATGGAAAGATTCATTATGGGACTCATATACAGTGATATTGGGTACCTGCAGACACTTGATCCCCCCCAGTTTGCCTTTGAGAAGCGCTGATCCTGCCTTTTGAACCTGGTTGACCTTTTCAAAACAGTCACTACAGCCATTGCTGAGGGCAAAGCAGTCCATACAGCCTACCTGGACTTGCCTAAGGCCTTCAACACAGTACTCCACTCAGGCATCATAGACAAGCTTATCAGCTTAAATGTTAATACATATGTCACATGATGGGTTGCAAACTGGTTGAACAACAGAATCCATAAAGTCAAAATTGTGGGAGCCATGTCAGACTCAAAGCCAGTCACATGTGGTATCCCACAGGGCTCTGTCCTAGGACCCCTCTTGTTTGGCATTTACTTCTCAGATGTGAAAGCAAACATGGGCGGGTTGTGGATGACAAAGTTTCCAGATGACTGCGAACTAAGCGCCATAGTCATTACACCAGCTGACACACACATCCTACAGACAGGCCTCACAGAAACGGACAACTGGTGCCAGAACCATGGCCTAACACTGAATGACATGTAATGTATAGTCATCTCCTTTGGGTAAAACTATGTGCACACAACTTATTACATAGGCATACATATAGATACAGACCAATAACACATATGGAGGGTTCACAGTATGTAGACTATTAACTTGTTACTTTACATTACCTGTGTTTGTCACAGCTGGTTGCGTTACCATTAGTATAGCTTCCTGCTGCTGCTAGCCCAGCTTGATACTGACACTGATGACAGCTTCAACTTAGTTTGTCTTACGTGTGGTTTTTGTTTGTGTTTCTATTTTCTTTTTTTCTTTCTCTCTCTCTCTCTCTCTCTCTCTCTCTCTCTGCCTCCAGACGGTGCAATGAAAGTATTGCATGTGTGGAGTGGGAGTACAGGATGCTTTTGTAGGTATCTGCATAAGTCCATGTGATGGCCTCTGCACCAATTGTAAGCCAGCATTTGCTAATTGCATGCAGCCAGTTGTGTACTGATTGCAATTTTCACTGTGATTTCAGGACAATGCTATAAAAGGGTATGTGAGATAGGCGTTGCCCTTTCAGATTGTAAGGGCGTGGACCATGCTGGTATGCTGTGGACACTGTTCTGTGAGTGTAAAGGTTAGTATCTCTCTCATGATTCAGGCTGTGTTGTAGATTCACATTTCTGCATTCATCTCTCCTGTTTCCTGTACTAAGTGTGTATGTACACTGACACCTACAACTATATATATATATATATATATATATATATATATATATATATATATATATATATATATATGTATATATATTTATATATGTATAATAACTGACATTATTACCTACTAGCTACCAACTAGCATGGCTGTTTCTGTTCATACACTACTATTATAGAAATCCACTAGATTTGACAGTAAATATACATGACATGCTTTGTGTACTACACATCCTATATTCCCTTTACATTCATTCCTACTATTACATGATATATTTATTGTAGCACAATATTCTTATATAACAGTCATGGCTTAGTGGTAAGTCATGCAGACTGCTGTTTTCTGGGTTTGGGACTGACAGTGGGATTTTATTTTGCTTTTGAACTGACTACAGGACCTTTTAAGCAGTTGTAACCGGGTTAGCGCTGGTTTGCGCGGAGCTCACGCATGTGCACTGGCGTTCAGCTCCACGCACACCCGCTTACAACTGCTTAACAGTGCTTACTCTGGCGCACACCCGCGCTATTTTCTTTGAAAGAAATGAAAATGGGGAGACAGGAAAGTGGTGAAAAAGGGGTCACAAAGACAGTAGGGAAACAAGCTTGGGTTTTGCAGGAGGGATGTAGGTAAGGCCCATAGCTGCCCATTTCTTCATCAGCAACAGCTGTGCATATGTTTGTAATTTGGTGTGACATTTGAAACCTTCCACCCCTGAGAGAGGTGTCAGTATAACAATAATACTTGTTGTACAGCCAATTGTAATTGATAGTTTCCATGTCCAGCAGACATGTGTGCAGAATGGGCAGCTATGTATGGGGCGTAATTTTTTTGTGGGTACAGAGTGCCCTTTTTTTTTTTTCAGGTGAGAGTGGTATGTCACGTAAAGGAAGTCGGTATAGCTGGGGAGGTAGGTTGGGTAGGTTAACAGACAAGACAAACAAGACGCATACAGGGGCAGTGTATGACATGTGTGGGGGGGTTACACAATTGACGGGGATGGATGTTTGGATATCCAGAGCCCATGAGCCCACAGATGGCAACAGTGGAACTGATATCCCCACCCATGGGCAGTTGCCACTGTTCCTTCACTGCCCAGGATGGGGCTGTGCTGGGGGCTGTGTAGGCTGGGCAACAGGTATGCCCGTAAGTTGTGCCACCTGTGTCTCAAGCTGGCATAGGGGCCCAAGAACAGATTCCTGGATCTCCCTACGCACAACAGTCCGGACACTACGGAGGGTGAGTGGTGGTTCTCCTCTGGCCACACTTGCAGAGGGGGGATGAGCCCCATCCTCTGCAGCGCTTCCACCCGCAGGTGGCACAGGGCCACCGGAGGAGGGTCCAGACTGGGCACTACTGCCAGGTGCACTCGACAGCTGAGGTGGGAGAAGTGGGTCCGCTGGAACCCGCCTTCCCTGTCGTCCTATGTTTTGCATTATGTCATGACAGTTTGGGTTAGTAACATACAATACCATTCACAATTAGTTGTAACAGCATGCATTAGTATTCCCATTAACCAAACACCCAGATATTCACACCATTGAACAGCGAGCATAATACATGCATAATTTGAACAGCAATACACAGTTCAACAACATGCAAGGTTGATTGATGGCAACAGGCCATCAGGTTTGGATGCATGAACAGGGCAGATGCATCAATGTACATGCAAATATGTATGACCCAACAGGACAAATGTCCAGGGGTGTTAATTGTGATTGCACATACCAATTTCACGTGGAATGGATTATATGTGGTTATAGGGTAGGGTGAAGAAAATATAATTAACACCTTCAAATACCAATACATATGCTGTACATTTCTAATAGCTGCAGATATATACACACTACTGTTCTACCTACAGTTTCCTATCTGATAACTATTCAAGTTGGTGATAGGACTGTTACTGCTACATTAATATACATTTTATTGTTATTCATACACGTTCATATCTGGCTTTGTTCAGCTACATCATCCTGCTACATTTGCTTTATATAGCTATAGACAACTGTGGATGTTTGGTATTTCAGACAATCATACTATCTGCATATTGCAGACTGAGAGCAACATATCCAGATTTTGGGATACACATTCCAGCTGCAGCAACATTTTGATCACATTTCGCAGTTTGGTTCTGCTTGTCACATTCATTTCATTCTGTACTGACAGCAGTATACTTTATTCAGGGGTTATTACTACTTTATTGGTGGATTCATAACTCTTTCTCACACTCTCTCACTTGTTTTAATTTTACAATTCAGGATGGTACTTACTTCTAGGCTTTATTGATATGTTTTACCTGTAGTTATTACAATCCTTTCCAACAGTCTCACTTCTGTCATGTTTCAGTATTTCAACAGGGATATATTTCACACATGTGATTTGCTTATTTTCTGCAGCTGTACTTTTCAGCCTGCTGCAGGTTGTGTACTATTATATTACAGGTAGGCATCTTTATTTCAGACTTTATTTCAGAAATTTTCATTTTTCTGTTTGGATTACAGACTGCAACACACTTTTGTAATCAAGCAATACTTGCAAACACTCTTACACTGTTACTTGCACATTTTATTACTTAGTGACTACACTGCACTCTTTTGCTAACTGTCATACTTTTATATTTCTTTACAGTTACAGGGAGAGGATTACTGACTTGCCTGGTGGCGCAACCGCACCAGCCTATCGCGATAGGCTCTGCGGTTCACAGAACGGACACCTGCAGCTGTAATATAAATAAAGTAATATTGGAATACACATCTCCATAATATCAGCTAGGTTAATTTCTTACATACATAATTAAATGTAACTTACTCAGTAGTGGGGCGTTGGGCATTTGCCGGGCCTCCTGGATCCAAAGGTTCAGTTGGTCCTGCTTACGTCTCTTCAGGCCCGCATGGTGGTGACGGACCTGCTCACCACTCCTTGGAATCCCTGTGGCACTGGCAAGATCATGAGCCAACTGGTCCCATGCCTCAGCCCTAAATGCTCCCCACAGGACCTGGCCCTGCATGAGTTGGGCCTCATGATTGTGGACAAGGAGACAGACCATATATCTGGACTCCTCAACTCCCCACCTCTGTGCTCGGAAGCAACTACCCTAACCTTCTCCTGACATTCGGGCTGCAAGTTAGTTCTACAATCGGTTATGCTGTGTATTCCCGCCTATGGGGCTTATATATGCCATTTTTCCCGCACTTATCTGTGATTGGCCATTTTGGAATTGTATCAGCTTCACAAAACCTGCTTTGTCATGCTCCTCTTTCTATTCATTCCTATATATTTGCTATTACTGCATTTCTAAGTGCAGCTGTCATGGCTTAGGGGTTCAGTACCTTAACTATGTTGCATGGTATCCTGGGTTCGAACCTGGCCACTCCTTTTTATATTTTATGACTGTCTAGACAGGCTAGGGAGTGTGTCTGTGTAAAGGCAGTTTTGTTACAGCTTGCTCAACGTTGCCCGACAGTTAGCTTGTTGGCGCGGTGCGCAGCTCCGCACAAATGGGTTACACTGGTTTACACTTCATTTGGCTGTCAGCATGCATATTACACTCAGCTCAGCTAGGGGCACACAGTTTCAGCGTGTTAAATCACGGCTCACCTACGGGCACTCATTTCGCACCTGTTGAACCATTGCTCACCTACGGGCACTCATTTTGCACCTGTTAAACCACTGCTCACCTACGGGCAGATGCACTCAACTTGTTAAACTATAGCTCAGCTATGGGCACATCTGGCATTTGTTATTATTTTATCTCACATTTCTTCAGAATAACTGGCCTATTTCATTACATTTTACATAAAATATAATTTTATATGTGTACATATATGTCAGGGACTTGTTTCCTGCTTATTTCACTAAAAATAAAAATTGAGGTTGTGGAGGATCGAACCATGACTGCCTGCTCTTCAGCTGACGTCTCTACCGCTATGCTATGGCTTTTTGGCTTACTTTGCATAGTTAGTTCTTATATGCTTTTCCACTTACTGCTAACTGTGGCTGAGCTACTGGCACGCCTGCACAAACAAGCGCACTCACGGGCAAACATCTTTACAGTTTAAAAAAATATAACATGTTCATTTATATGATTTTATGTTCATAGTCTGTGGGGGCATGTGTTGTGTTTATTCACATTTCCATGTACTCTGTCGTGGGAGTTTACTTTGGGCACTTTTACTTTTCTGGGGGCGTGTCCACTTGCAGGGCTCGGCCTACGGTCATGCCCCCTACTGTCTTCCATGGACCGTGTTAGCCTTAGGTGTGATTCAGCATGCCCTCATGCATATGCATGACATGCTGACATCACACCGTTTAACTGCAGCCTCCGTGTAAGCCTTGTATCTCTTACACGGAGGCTTTGTGAATCCTGCCCATATATCTTTTTTTTAATTTTTAAATAAGAAATATCTTTATTAAATTATCACCTATGACATAGGCAAATGCATATTTAGACAAATGAAAACAAGCCATACTGACATATTTTCAGTTGCAAAAATTATACATCACATAATCTATCCAGTCATTGTCAGACAAACATTGCAAGCACATTAAATTCCTCCATTCCTTTAAACCTCATTCCTCCTCCAAAATATTATTCTGCATACATTCTTCCCACGATTTCTATTTTTTCTATGTAATTTGCCCCTATCCTTATCTAAAGATCCCACTTAAAGTTGTTTTATCTTGTTTCCCACCTTTCCCACCTTTTCCACCTTTCCTGTAAGTAGACTAGTCCAGATACAGATTTGCTGTATCCAGAACTGTTTGTAAGCTTCTGAGCCCCCCAAGTCTTTCTGTGTTGGAGGCAAGCCTTCTAGCTTATCAGTGGGAGTGGTAAGCACTAGGTAGCCAATCTACCACAGGAGGAGTGAATTCTGGCCGAAAAATTGTAGTTTATTGGCTGTTTGGCAGTTTTTCTATCCATTTCAACTTTCTGGTTTAAAAGCCTGCATTTGCATGGGTTTGCACTTGTTTACTCTCCACACTATGGCGCTGAGCTGACGCAAATTATTATTGGTGCCAGAATGCTCTTTAGTTTTTCCCATAGATCTTGCTAGTTCTTTTTCTCTTGCACTTCAAATAGCTTAATCACTTTGCACTTCAATAGGCTTTTGTAGCAATTATTGTAGCACACCTAAGTGCCATCAGCACTAGTCATTATTCAAGGAAATAGCTTCAGTACTTAGTAGTTACGACCAATCTCCTGGCATGATTAAAGGGCAGTTCCCTGTGCTTTCTCCTATTAACCTGGTGCACTTGGGGCATTCTGAGACAGTGCAGCAACTGCCTCATGTACACAGACAGTCATTTTCTCTTACCTCTCAACACTCTGACTTGTGAGAGATGCACTTATATCACCAAACTGGAAGCTATGCATTATCCAGCCAAGACCAGACTAGCTGGTCAAGAAGACAAGGTCAACACCTGGGCCACTCCACATGGAACACACATACCTCCAGAACACCCACTATCACAGCTCTCACATAAAAGCACACATCACACACTCACCTTTGCAGAGGCATTCAATAAAAATGCACCCAAACAGTAGAGACCTCCAAGACAGAAATGCATTTGATCATCACAACACAGCACAAGCCACAAGACATATAGCTCACCTCCACATTGTGCCCCTCAACATAAGCCCCTAAGGCTAAACACCTTGCCCTATACACTAGATCATAGGTGACTCAATAGTGAGGCACACAGATGTCCAACTCACTAGGTTGAATAAGGAGAAGCTAACAGTCAGTTGTCTATCAGGTGTCAGAATCTGACACATAACACATGCACACAGGTCACTCCACAACAAGTAAAAGTATGACTCTGTCATTGTCCATGTGGGTGTGAATGACCTGAGATGCACCTCCCTGGACTACATGAAAAGAGATATGGAGAACTCCCAGATTATGTGGCTCAGGCAGGTATAACACTAGCCCTGAGCAGCATCCTGCCATCACCCAGAATGATACCACAGTACAAACAAAAAAATGATTGACTTCAGCAATTGGCTAAGTTTCTGGTGTCATTCTAAGGGGATCCAGTATCTATCTGCTTCAGATGACATGATTGACAGACATCGATGCTTTGCCAGAGATGGCCTGCATCTGTCACCCATGGGTTTCCTGGTACTGGCTAAGGCTCTTGCCACCCCTATAGTGTCTTTTTAAGCAGTGTTCCAAAGACCAAATTACCACTGTAACAGCTATAAATAAATGCAATCTGAAGGTCATGCTGCTCAGTGCTAGAAGTCTAAATCTCAAGATGCACTCGCTCGAAGCACTCCTCAAAATGGACAATATTGACATTTGTGCTGTAATGGAGACCTGGTTTAAAGTGGCAGAAAGCACTCCTGCACTACCAGGCTATAACTCATGCCACACCTTTCAGCCCTGAAATGTGGACCGAAACTCCAAAGGCAGTGGTATCTACATATTCATAAAGGATGTGCACACCTCCAAACTAGTGGCCCAGCATAATACATCTGAGATACTTCAGGTACAACTAACACTGGGTAAAGCAGCGATCCAGCTCACAGCCAGTTGTAGGTCCCCAACCATGTCTGTAGACCATCACTCCAAATTCCTAAGCAC
>NC_056726.1:1142018745-1142028745 GCF_019279795.1 Protopterus annectens | reverse complement strand
ACATTGGTGAAGAGTTTGTAAGCCTGAAATAATGTCATCTATACATGAAGCTTTGTTATCTTTTATATTTAATTGTCCGAGTCCCCTTCAATAAACACACATCACACCAAATGACATTTGACAACCTTTATTAAACTTCCATAAACAAAACTTTATTAACCAATATTATGTCACAATATATGCATCCATATAACTGATATTATTCACATCATAAGTGTCCATATAACTGTTAACTTGGGCAGTGTGACCTCGCTTACCCTGACCCAATAAGCAACGTCCTTACCTCCACTTTTATTTTACTTATCAAGCATAGTCCAACTGCTCACTTTTTTCCCCAACTCATTGAAATAAACAAGAGGAGGAACAGAAGACGGCAAGCCTGCCCCTCTTCCCTGCCCTACCCAAATGCATAAAATAACCACAATTCCCCACTGTTCCACAAATAAGGGGAGGGAGGGTGGGTAGGAAGTTCACACCAAAATGTGATTGCCTACCCAGTTACATTTGTATAAAACTCATTAAGCCCCTCCCTACACTTATCTCATTTCCTCCCAACCCTCCTACATTCCCATTTAACCCTTTCCTCTTCCCCACTTCCCTACTTCCCCTACATACTTAATTCACACTATTATTTCTACCTAATCCCCCCTGAAGGTATCCCTGGATAAACTGGTTTGTTACCAAACCTCATCTGTCCCAGTCCCCTTCAATTAACCCACATCACACCGAATGATATTTGAAGACCTTTATTAAACTTCCATAAACATAACCTTATTAACCAATCTTATGTCACAGCATAAACATCCATATAACTGTTAACTTGGGCAGCGTGACCTTGCTCAGTAAGCAGCGTCCTTGCCTCTACTCACTTATTTTACTTATCAGACAGTGTCAGCCTGCTCACTTTACTTTCCCATCTCATTGAAATGAACATCCAACATCAAAGGGGGAACAGAAGAGGGCAAACTTGCCCCTCTTCTCTGCCCACCAGCATGAGCAGGCTGTTCCCCCTCCCTCCTCCCAAAATTTCCAACAACCTAACGACACATAAAAAAGGGGGTTAAGCCAAACATCATTCAGTGTATGCCTTTCTCTCTAAGCCAAACACAATTCCTGTCATCAACCCTAAAAACCCTGTCATATAAGTACCGAAAGCAGCTGATTGTCTAAATGGCTGAAATAATCCAATGATTCCTCACCAATACTAAAATAATAACCATAAGTTTGTATAACCTCTTTATATTAACTTAATTATCACTTATTCTAACTACAAATATTAACATCATAATGATTCTCAGGTCATTACCTGACAAATGTAACACCAGAACATTAACCAAATGCCACAAGAAACCACGCAAGGGCGAATACATACCATCATGCCTAACTGCAGCCCTATTTTCCCACCCAGTGTATATAATAATAATGACCAAAATGAGATTTCCTTTCCAAAAATCAATTTAATAGCAATCCTGCCATCACACCAACTATCCAATATAATCAGAAATCAGAAAAAACATAATAACTATCATAGCATGACTAAAATGCATCCATAAAATAATTTGCACATAAGCTGTGACCCCATGAACCTCAATTTCCCAACACCAACCCTTGCCATAAAGTCTTTCAATCTTCACACTATTAATTTACTCCAGCCCTTCAAACTAATGAACCACTGACCAAGGTTTAATAAGTTCACTCATCCTTGTCACCCGTGCAATTATAGTACTAGCAGCTATATCCTCCTTGACCGAATGAACTGCCTTACCTTGTTGCCAAACCTGACAAATAACTAAATATTTTGCACCAAACTCCTTCCCACAGGCAGCTGTGACACAAATTTAAATAATCTGCCAATGCTCTGCCATATGCTTTCCTTATAAAAGGTGCCCCAAACTCCTGAAGCAAGCCTTTAACCTTAACACAACCTGACACACCGTGTCTAATACAAACAACATAACCCATGCCACTGTCATATTAAACAGATGAAATTAAAGCCAAATCCCCAGAAACTCCAGCTAAACCCCCTATGCAAGATTAACTTGAAACTCTGAATGCTCAACAACCCCAATTCTTCCTCCATGCTGCCATCCAACAAGCCACAAACACCCCTCCAAATTATGCCCCCAACCCAATATCTACCATTACATTTGAAACAAATGCAAATCCCCATGACCAACCCTATCCATCTGCCAAAAGGCCATCCCACTGAATTGCTCCAAAGGCAACATAATGGTAAAACACACCAACTTATTATCTCCCACCGAAAGCAACCCAATTAAACTGGGTGACATGCAACTTTAGTAATCCAAGAAGCTGAAGAACATCCTTAATCTGTTGCTTGATTCAGGCTTCCCCTCAAATATTTTCTTTCCATTTGTTACCTTTGTATCTGTAAAGTAATTAAAACATGTCCTACATCTGCAAGGAATCCCAAATAATGCCTTGCTTAAACTTTCTAACTTCTGCTTAGCCAACAAAAAATCTAGTTCCTCACATATCCCCCAAATCACCCACATACCTGCAATGCTCTTAAAAGTCATACATATATCAAACACCTCCTATCAGCTCAAAGCAGAAGTTAAATGGTACGCGTGTCACTCATTCTAAAGACCTTAACCTGATATGTGACATTAATAAAACCTGCCTGAGGGACAGATTTGTCTTGCAGAAAATAACACGTTTGAGACAAACTCTTACTTCATATTAAATAAAGCACCTCCTTAGCCTTCTACAAAACAACTGGATAGGTATCTATAAACTCACCCCAGAAGTTCCACCCATGTCTCTCTTGATGGACAATAGGTGCAGCATGTGGAAATAAGAATTGGACTTGGCTAGCTTGCAAGATCCCTGGAATCATTAACCTTGTAGCTTCCTATGATCCTATAATTGTTGTGACTCCACCCCATCTGCAGGAACCCCAGACTCCCCATAAACAATCCCCAGCCATGCATCACCCTGCTCCAAACATACCTCCATCTCACTTGCCCCACACTACCTCAAACTGCTCCAACTCTAATAAGCCTTAATGAGCACCGAATAAAGATTACCTGCGACCTCATTGTGCACCACTTCAGCAATCAGCAATCAGAATATCCACCCAAGCAGAATCCATTACTTTTCAAATCCTTTCCATCAGGGCACTGATCATTTCTCACTCAGCACTCATTCATCTGCGACCTCATTGTGCACCACTCCAGTGACCAGGACATCTATTGAAACAGCCTCCATCACCTTTCAAGTCCCCTTCTTTCAGGTCACCAAACAATGACCACTCAAATTCCATACCTCTGCAATTGGCAAAAGATAAACAAATTAGAAACGTTGCCCTTAAGAGAAATGAAACAAAGATGAGCCTCAAACTCTATACCTCATGTATATGCAGCAAATACCTGATCACTATGACCCACCCTTAATGTCTACATTATCTGTCAGATCTGAGATCTCCAAATTGTGAACCCTCAAAGTTTAAAGAAGGGCCTAAAAATTAGCTAAAATCTGTTCATTCTGCCACCTCACTGCAGCAGTATCCACTTACTGCAAAATTCAGTAAAATGTCTAAAGAAAGCTATAAATAAAAGTGGAACAATGGCTCAATATAGGGACAATTTCTAAAATACTGCTCTTTATAAACTTAGAAAGCTAACAGATAATCAGGTTTACTCTTGCAAACTCCAGTCATCCCTACCTAACTCCAGACTTTAGAGATTTGCCAGTATTTTGCCAGATAACCACAGTTTTATGAAAATGGATAAAATTATGAGGCAACCAAAATATGAGACAAAATCTGGAGGTTCAGTGCATACCTAACAATGCATTAGAACAAGAATCCAGATAAAGATACAAACCAACTCACTGCCAACCCAAAGTAAGAACATTCTTCAAAATGGCCCCACAAACTTAAAAAGATGACAGAATAACAGGTCCAGCATTATCAAGAACCTCCCAAATGGTATGAGGACTGAAACCTAAGTATATGTCACTTCCAAATTTCAAACCTAAATGATTTCAACTAATCTACCAAAAAATACAATTTATGCAAAGTCTAAAACTGAAATGTCTGTCCTTATTTTCAAACTTGATTGATTTGCCTTTAACGGGACCAAAACCCCATAATTTTAAGAGAAATGGGCCAAAAAATGAGACCAAAATCTGGACACTGCTGAAATCTGTGCAGTTGAGAGGTATGCATTGGGAGGTATCAGCAAATGGTAGACATTCTGTGAAAGTCAGTATAGTCAAAAGGTATGCCGCAACCTCACATAACAGGTTTGCACCAGTATGAATCTTCTGAGGGGTATGAGGTCTGAACTCAAATGTCTGCCATTATTTCCAGCATCAGGCTCAATGCATTGCTAATAAATTTTCAAAGAATCTCCATTTCATTAAAATTGGAGCAAACATCTGTGTTAAATCTAGATCTTTTATGAATGTCTAGAATGTTGAGAAGTATACCACAACCTCCTGGACCCCGACAGAACCCACCCCCAATGACCATTATCACCATACACTGTCCGAAGCATTCAAAGTCAGAAAGTCTAAAACATATCATATAGCAATTGCAATTCTCAGACCATTCCCGCGATCCACTAGAAAACCACACATCCTATGGGGAACATGCCAAAAATATGAGCCAAAATCTGGACATTCCGCAAAAATTAAGACAGCCGAGAGGCATGGCTCTGCACTCACAAGCCTGCAGCAACCTCAAACCATCCAATTTCCAAGCCAGCTGTTACACGTGGACCAAACAAAGACCTCCACTGCCCCCAACATCAGCACTGAACAATGCAAAACAAGTGCGCAGAACCAACAAAAGCACCCACCAAACAGATACACACCTCCAGCAGCCAGGCAAACCACAACTAAACCCCCAAGACAATGGCAAAAGATGAGAGGCATGACAACACTATCACCACCACTTTTTTTTTCTCTCTTTTCCTTTGAAGCAAGCTCACAGCTGCAACGGTAGCTATCCGCCTCCCATGCAACACTCTGCACACATGCAAAAATCCCCCATTTTTTTTTTAATTATATATACCTATTTGGTTAAGACGCAAACATACTGGTCCCCTCTGAACTCCAGCTTCAAGCACAGTGGATGTTTCAGCCCTGTATAGCATCTGCAACAACAAACCAGCACAGACCCATCACAGGCTACACCACTGACTAGCTGCGTGAGGACCTTAATGGCTGTAACGACCATACACCAAGCAATCTTAATGGCTGCAGCTGTCCCACGACCACCACTGTGAATGCACTGGAACAGTCAACACCAAACTCCTGCTGTCTTCGACTCCACACAATGCATGAAAAGAGGTATAATCAGTGAGACACCAACCACCAATAGTAAGAACAGAAGCAATCTTGTTCTGCTGAAATGTGTTTGCCACAGAATACTTGCTACATGCATCGAACCATGATTATAGATATGGCAATTTAACCTATACCTCTCAACCTCTTTAAGCAAGAAATCTGCACAAAACTATAAATATGGGGGGCCAAATGCCCAAAAATAGGAATAAGTTTTACATTTTCTCTTACAAATTTGGAAAGCAGATAGACTAACAGGTTTTGCATGTGCATGTATTTTCTGAGGAGTATGATATCTGAAACTCAAATATCTATCATTTTCTGACATAATTCTACAATGATTTGCTAGAAAACCACAATTTTACAAAAATGAACCACAAATAAGAGATGAAAATCTGTACAGTTAAGAGGTATGAAGTAACCCCAATCACAACTGTTTTACCACAACTCATGCTAACCTGAAGGGATGCTACAAATAACTTTAATGAGTGCAAGGGTACGTAGAAGCACTAGTGTCATAATTTTCTGCCTGACATAAACCTGTGGCCCGTGCATCAACCAAACACAACCCTACAACCTGAACAGGCTATGACCTAAACCTTCAATTGCAAACCACAAAAACACAGGTACAAAAAAAAATATTGGGCTAAGGTCAACCACTGCCTCCAATAGAAGTTCCTGAGGCCTACCTGCCCAAACAAGCATCCTCTGGTTGCCATGGATGTATTCACTTGCAGTAGCAAGTCCACACCAAAATATGATTCCCTACCCAGTTACACTTGCATAAAACCCATTAAGCCCCTCCCTACCCTTACTTCGTTTATTTCCTCCCAATCCTCCCACATTCCCATTTAACCCTTTCCTCTCCCCCACTACCCTACTTCCCCTACCCACTTAATCCCACTACTATTTCTACCTAACCCTCCTGCAGATGTCCCTAGATATATTGGTTTGTTAGTAAACCTCATTTTCGTATCTCTGTATAATCCTTATAAGCTTGAATACAAGTTCTACAATTCTTCTGTGATATTTTAATAAAAATGTGTAAGAGAATATGATATAAGCTTAATTTTCCTAACATTACTGATACCTTATGATATAAATATAAATATATATATATATATATATATATATATATATATATATATATATATATATATAAGATTACATGCTTTTACAAGTAACAGATCAAAATACATATCTGCTACTTTGCATAAGAATTTTGGAAGAAGCCAAACACAATGGGGGACATGAACCTCATGTCATGTAACTTCATCGCCGATCACAATCCTTTAAACAAAAAGCTATGAAATAAGTGATTGCACATGAAGCAAAAACACCCATGGAAATTAAATCTTCTTCCATGATCACACTTCCATCTTTATTCATACTGGCCAGATTTTGGTCTCCTTTTTCTTTTCTGCGCTACACTTTAATGATCCTTTTCTGACCCCGTGAACAAACTCACTTTTGACTGATGGTTTTGCCCAGCTCACCTCTTTTATTGTCCTTCTGTTTGTCTCCTTTTACTCTGCCACCTCCCCCCTCAATCATCTCCCTACGACTTATCTACTAACTCCTCCTCCTTTATTACTAGCCTTAAATTCCTGTGCAACATTGTACCAAAGCTTTGGAGAGGGTGACTGATAAACGAATATGTAGAGTAGTAGAAAGTAAGGTGGGAGATGAGCAGTTCTTTTTTCAAAACAGGTTTATTGTTTTAACATATAAGAGAAATATCATAACAATTTTATACAAGTAATTAAAAATAGGTATTATTATAACATTCAACAAAACAACTAAAGTATTTACAAAGACATCCACTACAATCAGATCAATTAATTAAACTAAAATACCATGCTATTGAAATTAAATTTTTTTTAACAAATTTTGTAAATTATCCCATATAATATAATAAGATGTTTTTCTATTTGTTCTTGTCCTAATTGTGTTTATTTCCATATGGCACACTATATTCATAACATTTTTAAATTCATTGAACGAAGGAGGTGTATCTGAAATCCAATTTCTAGTTATTATTTTCCTAGCCACTGCTAGAATAGACCATAACAAGGGAAGCTTAACCTTTTTAACACTTTGAGGTACAGGTGTGCTGAATAATATAAGAGATTTAGAAATAATGAAATTATCTGTAAAAAGAGCCTGCAAAAATTCATTAATTGACTTCTAGTATTCTTTCAATTTTATACAGTCATAAAACATATGAGCCCAGTCAGCATTAATTTCTACATTACATCTCTTACATAAATTATCTTTATTATTTATTTTATTCATCATCAAAGGTGTATAAAAAGATCTATGTAAACATTTCCATGTATAAAGTCTCCAGACAATGGAAGATGTAGTTCTATAAGCAGATTCCAATATATATTGTTTATCTTGTTGATTTGGTGGGTCCCCATTAATAGAAGTGAAATAATTCCAGTATGAATCTACACTGTAAAAGTTTCTTGTCTGATAATTTTATGTATGTATGAAAGTTTACCTTTATCAGAAACTTTATGTTGTAAATTTAATATCAAGTAATCAATCAGTGTTGGAATAGATTCTTTAACTGTTATAGACATTAGATCTATTTTATTAATGAGATGTTGTCTAAAGGTCTGAACCTCTAACCAGCAAGTTTCTCTTAGATCAAATTCTTGTTTTAAAATCTAGATTTTTAACTTTATTATCAGATATCAACTGATACCAGTACTTTAGATCATTATCTATAGCTAAATGAGTTCCTTCAGAAGTAGATGACAAAAGCATACCCTGAGTATACATTATAGGGAATACAATAAAATTCCATTCCCTATACTTAGGGTGCATGAATATAAAGTTACAATAACTAATAATAATATTTAATGGGTAACAAACCATATGTTTAGGTGTAATAGGTGAAGTACAAAATTCCTTTAGTAACCATAACATGGAGTTATTTACAATCATATTTTTATGTGTTAAGGAGATTTTCATGAAGTGCATACTAATTAGCTCCCAATAATCTTTCCATTTTGACATATGACTGATCTATTAATAAAGTAATAACTTTTACAATAGAAGAGATAGTATATAAATTAAAGTCTGGAAAAGAAATACCCCTTGAGACCAGCTATTAGTATGTTTCTTTAATGCAATCCTAGGTCTATTAGGTGCCCATAGGAAATTTAACATTAGTGTATTCAGTTTCTTGATAATTATTTTTGTAGGTGGAAGTATTATTGATTGTATTAAGTATAAAATCTTGGGGAATATTATCATTTTAATAATTATAAGTCTCTCCTCCATAGTAAAAACATATTATTCCAGGTATTAAAAGATTTTGTATATTAAGAAAACAGGTATTATAATTATTATATATAATAGATTTAATATCTTTAGATAGTAATATACCTAAATAAGTTATCTGACCTGAATTGGGTACATATTTAGTAAAATCACTAATGAGAATATTTTTCGTGTATATATAGGTAGTTTTTAGTTTTTCTTCATTGAATATTAAACCAGAAATACTTTTAAAATTCATCATGTTATCAAATAGAGACTGCATAGAAGAATTAGATCCTGCTGATGTAATTAGAACATCATCTGCAAAAAGTTGAATTTTGGATGTTGTATTTTTATCTATTTCAAAACCCTCTATGTCAGTACTGTTTCTGATCAAATTAGCCCAAGGCTCCATTACTAAAGTGAATAATAGTGGAGAAAGTGGACATCCTTGTTTTGTACCTTTAAGAATGGGTATTTTTTGTGAAACATATGTTCCTACCTTAATATAAGCCAACGTTCCTTTGTATAAATGCTCAATTAGATTTACAAATGCATCTGAGAAGTTTGTGCACTTCATTAAGGTAAACAGATAGTCCCAACTTACTGAATGCTGAAATGCTGAACTTATATCAAGACTAATAAGTGTTAAATCTTTCTTTTTCCTATTTGCAAAATCTATTAATGTTAAAGTTCTTCTTATATTATCAAAAGTATTTCTATTTACAATGAAGCCTGTCTGATCTATATCTATAATGCCGGGAATGATTGTCTTCAATCTATCAGCAAAGATACTCATAAACATTTTATAATCAACATTAAGTAATGAGATGGGTCGATATGAAGAACATCTAGTTGGATCTTTATTAGGTTTTAAAATTGGTGAAATAAATGTATATTGCCAAGATGGGGGGGGGGTTATTAACTCAGTTTGGGCCAAAATAAAAACCTTATGTATTAATGAATATGTATTTTTAGAAAGGATTTTGTATATCTCTGGTATAATACCATCATTACCCGGTGCTTTGTTTGATTTAAGCTTATTTATTTGTGTGATAACCTCTGTATATGAAATACTTTTGTCCAATAGTTTAATCTGTTGTTTATTAAGCTTTTTATTCATGTTTGTGGTTATAAACTCCTTTATTTTATCTTTAGGTTCCATGTTAATGTTATTATGGTTAATTTTGTGAAAGTGATTTCTAAATTCATCTAGTATTTCTGGTATACTAGAAACATTCTTTTTTTTCCTTAGAGAAAAGATTTCTTTGATATGGTTTTGTTTATTCAACCTTTTTGTTTTATTTTTAAGTCTATGTAAGTATTTGGGGCTTATTGAATAAGACAAAAACTTGTATTTCTCTAAAGTTATTTTAACTTTATGAGTTAAAATTTCTTGGTATTTCTAATTTAG
>NC_056726.1:1141626245-1141711245 GCF_019279795.1 Protopterus annectens | reverse complement strand
CCCCAATGTCTTTGTTTATGAGCTCCATGATGATCCTCTCCATAGCCTTGCAGACTAAGCAAGTCAGGCTTATGGGGCGATAGTTTTCAGGGTCCGTAGAGGCTCCACCTTTGTGGAGTGGGACCACTGTTGCTGTACGCCATTCTGTGGGCACATATCCTGTAGTGAGGCTGAGATTGTATAGCTGTTTTATTTGAGGGATTAGTTCCTCTTGGAGTTCATGTAGGATGCAACCGGGATGCCATCTGGTCCCATGGAAGCAGTGTTTTTTGCTTTGGAGAGGGCAGCCTTCACCTGAGTATCAGAGATGTTTGGGAGGCAGCCCTCTGCCGGGATAGATACTTGCTCTTTTGGGGGGGAGGGGGGGGAGAAGTTTGCACTGAACCTGTCTGCCAGGATATTGGCAATGTCTGTGGGTTCAGTGTATTTTTTGTCGTTTAGAATCAACTCAGAACAAGTCTGGGAGTTGCATCCCAGGTTCCTAACATAACTGAAAAAAGCCTTATGATTGTCTTTGTGTCCTGTGCAATTTTTCTCTTGAAGCTGGCCTTGGAGGATTTTATGAGGGATCGTCATTTTTTGCTAGTACTGATCAGAGATGCCTTCCCTATTAGGGATTTTGCTCTGTCATGTAGTAGCTTCCTCCTTCTGTTGTACAGTTTATTTATGGCAGGGGTCCACCAGACTGGACGCCTGCCTTTGGATGATAGGGTCTTGGTTTTGTTTGGGATAGCATGATCCTTGCATTCCTGGAGATGTCCATAGAATGCATTTATATAGGATTCTGCAGTTTGGGCTGTAGTTTTCACTGGCCCTGGGGCCTTGAAGGATTCCACTTCAGTTTTGAGAAGTGAGAAGTTTGCTTTTAAGAAGTATTTCACTGTGGTTTTCTGGGCTGGGGGTGGGGTCGGGATGTGGACATCCAGTGAAATTAATTTATGGTCTGATCTTACCAATGAGGGATATACTTCTGGTGTGGAGCATAGAGTCCCCATGTTGGTATTGATCAGGTCTAGTAAGTTGTCCCCTCTTGTGGGAGTGGTGACTATTTGTTCCATAGCATTTGAGTTTATAATTTCCAGGATCCTTTGGGCTAAGGTGCTGGGGCTTGAGTAGTGCTCCCAGTCAATGTGTGGGTAGTTGAAGTCGCCCAATATAATGGTGTTCGGAGAGATCTTCATGTTCTCCAATGTTTTCAGGAAAGCCGAGTGGGATTCCTGACTTTGAGAGGGTGGTCTGTAGGATGCTATAAACTGAAAAGCAGTCTTGCCCACTGTTAGTTGCACATGGATGGTCTCCGATACTTCATGCAACGCCACTAACCTGGATTTGTGGATATGCTTGATAAATATGGAAACTCCCCCCTCCTTTTGTGGTTCAGTCCGGGTTTTGGGGCCGAAAAGCATGATATGAGGTATAGCCTGGTAGTGCTGGGGTGCTCTCTGGAGCCTTGAACCAGGTTTCTGTCACTGCACAGATATCGATGTTCTCCATACTGAGGAGAGCTTCGAGTGTGTGCATCTTGAGGTTAAGACTTCTGGTATTTAGCAGCATTACCCTTAATTTCTTGTTCCTTGTGCTGTCTATGGGGGTGGGTTTGACTTTTGAGCCTTGCCTAAAAAAGGCACTATGGGGGTGGCAAGAGCCTTTGCCAATATCCGAAAGCCCAGTGGTGACAGGTGCAAGCCATCCCTAGCGATGCAATGTGGCTTGTCGAGCATGTCATCCCAGGCTGACAGACACTGGATCCCCTTTGAATGACACCAAAATTTTAGCCAATTGTTAAAATCGATCATTTTGTCTTTGTACTGTGGCATCATTCTAGGTGAGGGTAAGATGCTGCTCAAGGTCAGGGTCATACCAGCCTGGGCTACATGATCAGAGAGCTCCTCTATGTTTCTTTTCATGTAGTCCAGGGAGGTACATCTCAGATCATTCACACCAGCATGTACAATGACTGAGTCATATTTGTATTTGCTTTGGAGTGACCTGAGTGCTTGCGTTATGTGGTGGATCCTAGCACCTGACAGGCTGCTCACCGTGACCTTCTCTTTATTCAGCCTGGTGACCGGGACGTCAGTGTGTCTGACAATAGAGTCACCTATTACAAGAGTATCAGGTGTGTTATTCAGCCTTAAGGGCTGTGGCTGCTTGGCACACTGACTTTGTGGGCTATGTGTTGTGCATGTTTTGTTTTGAGGTAGCGTTTGCTTGGATGTCTGCTTTGGAGGTCTCTGTTGTTTAGGTAGATTTTTATTTAGAGCCTCCGAGTATGCTTTTGTGTATTTATGTGTTTGGTTCACTGAAGTGGTGGGACTATGTGATACTGGAATTGTGTTGTGTGAGTTTACCTTCTCCTCCTGACTGGTTACACCAGTTTTGAGATGAGAGAGCTCAGCCTCCAGTTTGGCTAAATAGTTGCATCTCTCACATATATTTGAACCTGTTTGGAGGAGGAGAGGGTTGTCCGTGTACATGAGACAGTTGTAACATTGCCTCAAAACTCCCAGACTGACCAGCTGGACTGGAGAGGAAACCACTGACTGACCTTTGGACATGCTGGAGTAATATAGGGGAAACTGAATTTAAGACGGACCAATAGAGGACAGGGTAATCGTAGAGAGTATAAGAGTAAGTAGTGCTTATGGTTTAATAGTGCTAACTTGTAGGATTACTTAACTGGACCAGTGAAGGGCCTTAGAATGAGAATATGGTGTTAAAATTGAGAGATAGTGCAGTTCTAAGGGAAAAAGTGAAGAGCAGACTTTGTGGAGCCAGGAATAGTTTAAACCCAATTAGGCGGCGCTGCCTGCTGTTGCCCTATGCACAAAAATGCGCAAAACCGTGCAAAAGAGGGTTTTAAGAGAGGAAGATGAAGGAGTTTGGAATTGACCCAAAATGGCCAATAAAACTACAGTTTCAAGTCAGTAATCACTCCCACTGGGGCAGGCTGGCTGCTCAATGTTTTTCACTGTCACTGATCAACAGAGAGACTTCCCTTTAGCCCAAGCAAAAAATGGCCTCCAAGAAACTTACAAACAGTTCAAGAACAGCAAGCCTGTAACTGAACTTTTTTAAATCTAATATATATATATATATATATATATATATATATATATATATATATATATATATATACATATAATACACACACACATATATATATATATATATATATATATATATATATATATATATATATATATATCTAGACAGCAAGATATAAATATACAGGTATGCATACATATGCAGATATATCTGTATATATTAATGTAAATATATATATATATATATATATATATATATATATATATACATATATATATATATACATACATATATATATATATTACAGTAAATATACACATGTATATAGCTAGGATATGATACAGCAGTTACGAGTAACATATGTTTACAGGCCAGGGGTATGTTGGTGGGAGGTCCAATAAACAAACGTGTAACACATAGCATCACCCCCCCAGCTAGGCCGGTGAGACATACAGACACACAATAATGGTAAACACACCACTGCTTCCCAGACCACCTGCAGGATACTACCAGTGGGAGAGACCTGCAAGGTCTACACTTGAAACATAGACATCAATGTCCCTTGTGGGACACCAAAAATTAATGATCAGAGCCAGTCCTGGTAATGATTTATCCAACCAGGCTGTAGATGTACACGGACCAGTAGGTTGTGCAAGCCTGATAACACATGGGTCAACACAATGTATGACATGTATCCTGACACGAGGAGAGTGGGCAGTGTGTATTGGTGTGTTTATACCCCACCTGTGTCCACAGTAAGGATGAGTGCTGTAGAGAAGTGGCAGGTAGTGGAACTATGGGTATGCGATTATGGGTCTAGGCATGCAGGTGTTGGCTGGCAGAGCCATATTAGGGCCGTCCTGTGGATGTAAGTAATATTCCAATGTGGGCATAGCAGACACCTATACCTCCCTTCCCCTAAGAGCACATTCACTGGATAGTCCGTAAACCATTAGGGGAACACATTCTTGCTCGTTTTATTACCTTACAACAAATAAAAGGTCAGCTTCTTATGGTCGTGGTGGCTACCTCATTCAGTTTTGTTTTCCTGAGATTTACTTGTATTTGCTGCATTTGAGGAACTTTGCCCTTGTCTGAGGATTTTGCTTAATATAGCAGACACCTATACCTCCCTACCCCTAAGAGCACATTCACTGGATAGTCCGTAAACCATTGGGGGAACACATAGGGACCATACCATTGAACTGACCCTGATTACCAGGGATGTCCCTGATTATGACTCAGAATCTCTGTCCCACCTAAACCCTCCTAGAACTAGTGATATTAGGAGGAAAGGTGGTGAAATACACATAATGAATAACGACAACATTTAAGAGTCATAAACAGCATGTACCTCAGACAATGTGTATGAATACATATGCTTTGGGTCTGTCAATGTGTCAGGTTAATAGCACCAAAATTCTAAATGTGTCCCTGATATTGTTATGCAGTGTCCCTGATTCAGTTTTCATTTTTCCCCATTCGTATGAGAGGTCTGATAGTAACAGAAAGCACATATTCCGCTGATTACCTTAGAAAGATGATAGAATAATAGGTTAGGGTTACCACCTGTCCCACTTTCTGAGGGACAGTCCCTCTTTGAGCAGTTGTGTCCTGCAAAATAATTGATACAATGACAAATGTCCTGAGATTTTAGGACAAAGATTTTCCTATATTGTCTGTATTAGTTGCATAAAACAATTATTTTGTATCTGAAACACCTAAATGTTATAAGAAACAGAATAAGCAACTATAATGCTACAAGAATAAGCTTTTATTTAGGCAAAAAAGTGAAGTTCTTTCATTTGTACTGGCTGTGGGTATGTTTTGCCCTGCAAAATCTGACGTTTCTACAAAAAAGTCCCACATTGGGCAATTAAAAAGGAGGCAACCCTATAATAGGTATGCGGTAGCATGACTCGGCCGGCAGATGTGGGTTCCAAAATCCAATTACTTGTCTGTAATGAAGAGTCTTGGTTCTCATGTATCAGCCAGATGGGTGCAGATTGTAAGAGGAACACACAAATAATATGAATAAAACACTGGACAGGCCACCGATTCCATACAGTCGAACGGCATGCCGTTGCCTAATGGGCAGCCATTCCCGATGCTATAGGCATGTAATCCAATGTAATAGGCATCACAAGATAATATTGCAGTCCTTGCTCCCACCCAGGGGTGTGAGTGTCAGATGCAAGCACCAATGTCGGTGCATTTGCAAGTGCGGGATCGAGCGGGTGTAAGCCTGTTTGGCTACCAGTATGCGAGTATTGCACTGGTAAAGCAATGTAGAGGCTAACCGAGTGTAAGAAGCTGTAACCAGAGGTTAGCATTGCTTAACACTGTGCAAACCCATGCACACCCGCTCACAACTGCTTTAATGTGCCTTACTCCCTCCGTATCCAATGGCCTTGTTCTGCCCTGAAACAAAATAAATGGCCTCTGCAAGGCTCAGAACCAGGACTCTGCACACACAGCTAATGTGATTTACCAATACGCCATGGCAGATATATAGACAACGGACAGTACCAAAAACATATCATACAGCACAGTCATTTAACAGTATAGGAATGTATCCCATCATGTGGATTTATATGTGAGTGTTTATGTCCAGCATATAGATACATACATATATAGAGATATATCAGGAACATACCATGTGGCAACAAAGCATTACAAACAAATGAAAAGGGAAACACCAGCGAAGCCTGTATTATGTAGTGGTGTTCTATGTAATATCAAGACTCCCTCAAACAGACATGTGTCATTCATACATGCAAACAGTTGTACATTGGCCTTATACATCACTCTGTGCATGTAATGTACATTATTAACACAACAGTACCTGTCCAATCATTATGTGAGAACAGTACTCTTGCAAGGTGCTGTGTGCAACATCATCATCATGATAAAGGTAAATGGGGTAACCATAGAGGGACCGGTAGTGCTGTGTGTACAATGGGGTCGTCCTCATCACATGTACCTGGACCATTTGAGAGTGATGTGCATACCAGGATCATGCGCCTGAGGGGCAGGGGTGAGGATAACAGGAGTATGTTATGATGCATATTACAAGGGTTACATGTGTCCAGTGGGCTCGTGTGTGAAATAGACAGCTATGTATAGGGCAGCTGTTGTCCTAGGAACTGATTGGCCTTATGTTTCTGTAGGGTGAGAGTGGGATGTGGAGGAAGGAGAGTAGGTATGGCTGTGGAAGATAGGTAGGGTAGGATCACAGACAAGACAGCATACAGGGTCGGTATATGACACATGTGGGGGGATACACCTCAGACAGGGATTGGTGTTTGGCATTCACAAGCCCATGGGAACAGTGGTATGGAGGTCCCCAGCCATGGGCAGCCGCCACTGCACCTAAACAGCTGCAAAGGAGGCATTGCTGAGGGCTGTCCAGGAGGGGCAGCATCACCCTGTAAATATGACACTCCACCCTTGAGCTTGCGTATCTGGCTTCAGAACCCCTTAGTAAGCCCCCAGCACACCACATCCATGACCGCACGACAGCAGACATGTTCCTGTCTGGCCCTGCTCCCAGTGGGGACATGCCCAATCCTCAGTGGTGGTACCACCAGAAGCTGGTGCATTGCTAACAGAGGTTGAGGTCCAAGGCGGGGCCCCAGATGTGCTGTTGCCCAGTGCCATGGTCAGCTGAAGTGGGACAGGAGGTTCTGCCGTAACCTCCCAACCCATACAGCCTATGGTGTTGCAGTTTAAACTCACCTATGGCTTAGTGATAGACAGAGCATTTAGGATTACCTACAACAGTGTGCATAGATATCACCATCAACCCAACACAACAGATGGTATACATTTGCAGAGGGAGCACAACACATGCATATATACTGCATGACATCTGTACAATGTGTAGTAGACGTGTGACTGCAGCTATGAACAGTTGCCCATTATTGGCTTGTCACTGGGAACCCCAGACAGTGTCTGTCATACCACTGTTTCATGTGACATATGTCCAGTCAGGGATACGATGGCAGTAACACATCCCTAACACCATGTACTGTCTGCAATCCTCACACTATGCTCCTGCTGTGCACAGATGTGTGTTCAGTGTGTAACACAGGAAACAAATGGTTCCACACACTGACCATTTCACAGATGGCCATACAGATGGGGGTCCCTCACAAAAAGAGCACTGTCATGTCTGTATTAAAACATGCAGAATAGCCATTACCACACACAACATGTTAAACAGGCAGTAGTCTCAATGCCGCATAGCTACACTTATATGCTGTACTCATGTGTGGCACATCACCCTCCTGTCTTTAGACTATTTTCCACTGTGTATGATGTTTGAGGTACATCCAGATATCATCTGTGATGCCGTTTCAGAACACCACATCCAGATACCACTCACAGCGACTGTCATGGCCAAATACCAAGATGATGTTCCTAGATAGTGTACTGTGTTTATCATGCAAATGGCTATGGGAACACTATCACAGCTGTTCCACATGCAATTAGCTAAAGGAGGACTGCAATAGGGGCAGAGGCCATCACCTGATCATGTCCATCACTTACAATACACATGCTGCTACTGAGCAGGTATACACCTCCACATCCACCAGAGAGTGTGTGGGAGGGACAAAGTACACCAGAGAAGGGCTTGGAGACTAAACCCTAAGCATTGTCTGCCACACGCCTAACAGTACAGGGGTCAAACCCCTGACTGACTAGTCATTACTATTACATGTGCATGAAGTTACTACATGTGCCACAAAGCTGACATGTTGCTGTGCTGTAAGAACATATATGTGTGCAGGTGAGAGACATCTGCAACAGAGATATAGTAGGCATACATTAGGTGTAGCACACATGGCTGTCCACATGAACGGATGCCGTTTTCACCACAACCACACTCTCTAATGGACTTGCATTGACACTCTTTGCCGGAGCCACAAATACACAACCAAACTACTTAGTTTGCCACACTGCAGTAATGCACAGGACTACATGCACCACAGGGGATATCTGGAGGTTCTATGGGCTAGGGCATGTGAAAGTGTTTGACATCTGTTGGTATGCCAATGAGGGTTATACTGGGAGTGACTGTGGTTGGGAGCATCATAACCCACATGCAGACACAAGGTGCCAGTACTGACATGCATGTATGCATTGCTTCATGGGAGTGTAGTGGTTGGCTGTGCAAAATGGCTGTACAAGGCTGGGTGAGGGGTAATCCTTGGCATCGCGTCACCTGACAAAGGTGTGCAGTGCGGTACAGGGGTTTAGTGTCTGCAATGTCTCACACAGATGGGTACTGCATGATCTGCCCTGACATCCTGGTTACCAGTGTGTATGGCCATAGCTTTGCAATGCATGCCATGTCTATGTTTGATAGTCCTTCACATGGACATTGCCTGGGATGTGCATGTCCCACAATACTGCACAGTGACATGAACAGGTGTACCTGGTTTGGCAGGCACATGTTGTGTACACAGACTGTTATCCCCCGATATGCCAATACTGGCCTGGTGTGGCAACACCTGTTTATAGTCAGCAGGTTGACCCTGCACCTGCACTGATAGCATGATACAGGTGTTCCCTGGTGTCAGTGGCATTGGTCCATACAGGGCACATGTGTACAGCATTGTATGGTCTCTGTGGATCACATTTGATGGCACCACATATGTTGCAGGCATCCAGTAGGGAACATAGTGAAGGCACATTTTCCACAATTATGTGCCTATTGTGCCACTGTACAGTATGCCATGTCCTCTGCAGCCCACTGCATTCACACTATGCCTACTATCTGTCATCAATGTGCATGGTACTAGCAACATAACGGGATATCCTAGGCAAGTGTTTGTGTATGGCACATGGGAGCAGGACATATACCGGGTACTAGTAGGGTTGCATACTTTGTTCACCAGGCCTTTTGCCAGATGTAGGGGTATGGCTTGCCAACACAGTCCCATGGCTGACTGACAGCTGTACTCCTCATGAGGTGGCCAATGTGTCATAAGATAGACACCATATAGGAAAACTACAAAATCCGCTCCCCAACATGTCCAGTGGTTAGACACTCAAAACCACCTCTACACAGGCTCTGACAGCCAAACACACACACTTGCCATGTCCTGTATTCAAACCCCTACTTACCATATCACACTGCAGCAATGCACATTTAGGGCATGCGCTTCGGCAAATACTGGGTTACAGCACTCCTACAGGTGAATTCCTAAGTGGGTGACAACAGCAGGATTGACAAAGGTGGTCATGTGATTTGTACAGAGAGTGCATACTCTACAAAGCACCGTACTTGTCACATGCAGACACACACACACACACACACACACACACACACACACACACACACACACACACACACACACACACACACACAGTTGGCATATCTGGGATTAGAACACCGACTTAACTACTTTATCACACTACAGCATTACGCAGTTACAGAATGCACGACCAAGATTACTGGGTTACAGCACTCCCAGAGGTGTATTTCTAGGTGGGTGACATCATCAGCCTTGCCAAAGTTGGGTATAGGAATTGTATGGAGTGTGAGCAGTCTAAAAGCATTATTCGGTCCTCAGGCAGATGGAGACACACACATACATGTCAGTGGTGGGATCATAACACCTGCCTATCTACAGATCACTATTAGAATATGACATAGTTATGAGTTGCGCCACAGAGACTACACATTTCAAGGTTGTCATTATGACATTCTAGGAATGCAGACATCAACAGGGATGCTGGCAGTTAAGATGTACATACCTATGAACCTGTGTGTTTAAAGTAGGAATCCATACTGAACTAGAGTATGCCCATCTGTGGAATGGATGACTACTATCACTATACAGGGTTACAATGGCCTTGCCCATACACATAGAGGCACATAACCGACACAAGGTGTCACTGGGCATGCTCACACACTTAGTAGCACATGGGCTGTTCAGAAAGCACTATGTGTCCATCTACACAAGGTTATACTGGGCATGCTCATACACAGTAGCACAGGGCTGTTTGGGATGCACTCTGTTTCTAAACACGGAAGGCCACAGTGGCCATGCTATTACAGTTAGATGTAAAGAACACATTGTAATGGATTACAGTGTTAGTAGTTGTCATTGTTAGCAGGAAAGCTGCACTACATATATCTGTCACCGGTCTTCTATACAACGTCTGCTGCTATCCGTCACCTTAGATATACCATTCTATACAAAGCACAATACTACCACTTGCAGTGATGTCTTGCTAGGAGTGGCAACTGCTTGACAAATACAAAGAGCCAATGTCCTGTTGTAATTACGAGGTTGTCCAGTGTTTGTCATTCTGGGATGACATGACTGAAAGTAGACAGGCCTTTGTCACATATCACATGCATCCATGATTCAAGGGAGTGGGGATAATACCTAGGTCGCATTCACCCATATAGTGCCATTCCAAGGCAAATGTCCTAAACACAGGTTAACACCATGACACCTAGAGGACAACTGCATTGTATGCTTATGCTAACCAGTGCTAGATGGGTAGCATTCATAATCACAGCTGCTAACTGTAGATCCAACAATGGGGAATACTGACATTTGTGCAGTGAGGAACACCTGGCTGAAGGCTCTGTAGTGCACAATAGCACTACCACCATATACCTAAGAACCAGATATGTGGGTCATAACACAGGTATGGACCGGTCCAGGTGGTGGTGGCCCCACATACATAAAGGCCACTCACATGTACTGACCAGTACTCCCACAAAAGGCATCACAGATGAGACAGGTGCAGGTCACATTGTCAAAAGCTGCATTCTAGGATGTAACCCTCAGACACCACCATGCCCTCGGACCACCAACACACATCCATACATGTGGTAGGATATATAATAGTACAACACCATGTGAACCTTGATCAGTGGACTGTACCTAGCTATACATCAACTGTGCAGAGTACCCATGTACTGACACAGTTGCATCATGTGCTATGCAATGCAATGATACCACTGTTTGTAACCGGTCAGCTTTACGCATACCTGTGGCCCTCAGTTACTTACAGCACTAACAGATGACTGTTGCTGTACACCAGTAAACACCCTCATGTTTGGATATGACATACATGTACCTGCCCTGGATATGTACATGCCACACACATACAACATATATGTAAATAGCATAGCTGTTGTTGTCCTTTGCGCAGACAGGTGGCTACAGCCATTAAACACATGCACATGGAAGGTAGGCCCATGGCTGCTGAATGCTAACTGTACATAAGATGTGATATAAATGTTGACAGAGGTAACATTCCCTCTGTACTGGTCACCCATTACACCTATCATATCATACAACAGTCCATGTGTCATGTATGTCATTACACATGTCCACCAATTGCAATGCCTACAAACATGCCCAAATGACAGGAATGTAGGACCTACACACATGTACATGTAGTGGTGTCCATTCAGATACCATGTGTGTGCAGTTGCTGATGTTTGCAGGTGACATGTGTCTTAGTACATCATGCAGTTGCAATGCAGCCTCAACACTGCCAACTGTATATGGTGATATGCTGAAAGTACGGAAAGATGTACTTCAGGTATGGACAGATTTGTGGACATAACTAAGTGGTGGGGCATCTTTGCAGATGGATGTTTGCTGAGGACAGCTCACAGGTGTGTCACAAGTGGGCCTACAATAACCTGTGTAACCGCTAAACTATGGTTTTGTTAATTGAAGGGGAACACACACAACTTAGACAATGATTAGGTTGACACCGAAGGTAAATAACTTGACCCTTATAAAAGTTAAGACCTCCCATGTGCATATATCAGCACAGTTGCCAAAGGAAGCATTAGTGCACTTTGTAATGTGTTCAATACTGCTGTAAGTCTGTCATACCTATCATGAGATAGGCAGGTGTTTGATTCACAGTACTGGCATGTGTGGTTGCGTGTGTGTCCATATATGTCACGTATGGTGGGAAACACATCTCAATTGTTACTCTCCTGTACACTGTTGTTGACATCTGTACAGACTGCAATGTAGAAAGGACATAGGCAGGGGTGTGTATCTCACACATGTGAGGTATCTGTATGCGCATGACAGAGGTGTATTCAATAGTGAATACCACAGTGCGTGTGTGTGTGTGTGTGTGTATGTATGGCTGCCTGGTCCCTGGAGTGAGGATGTATGTTACCATAGTGAACTGATAAGACCCCACCCCCATCCAGGCAATGCAATCTACTATCCCTGTTGATGTCCTCAATCTTAGGCCATACTGACTACCTGTACATGTGTAATCTCTGTGGTGCGTCATGTAAGTGCATAGTACTGTAATGATGACTTGCACATAGGCAGGGGTCCTCACCTCAACACTAGCAACTGTGTGTGTGTGTGTGTGTGTGTGTGTGTGTGTGTGTGTGTGTGTGTGTTGCTGTGTCGGTGAATCCGTGAGTGTGTGGGTGTGTTACTGTGTCTCTGAATACATATGTGTGTGAATACCTGAGTGTGTGGGTGCAGTTGTGTGTTCGCATCCTGTCATGGGAACATGTATTACTGCTTCCCAATGAGGCATCATGCTTCCCACTGGCCTCTACCCTTGTCATCAGCTAGACCACTCTCTTACCTCCCCACTCCATGTAACTGTACCTGTGATGTCACCCAGTATGGATGTCACATCTCTAGCCACAGTAGTTTAATACACAGCTATCATGCTCTTGGATCAGTAGATCTGTAGACGTGTTTGGAACGTGCGACTTTCTAACTGTAATGTGGAAGCTACAAAGTGCATGCTGGTATTTTCATACATACCTGTGAGTAGTCCACATTTGCATATGGAACATTAACTGCAAACACTAACATCCACTGGCACATGCAATTAGACCTGAAGGAGAAAAGCAAAACATCATGACCAACATGCAGTTACTGTTGTTACACAAGGCACATATTGCTAACAGTACAAAATGGATTCTAAACCTGTACTACATGGTATGTCTGTGCCTGTCAACAGTATACAACAATTGTAATCTACACTTATCTTCCTAGTCTGTTCACCCTGTGCATCAGACCATATGAGCATGTCCCTGCACCGATGGTGTGGATGACAGGGATGTGCCACATGCATCATCATATGCACAGGGTGATAATGTTTGCCAGAGGCCTAGGCTGCACCATTGAATGACATCATGTGTGTGGGTTAGGGCCTTTGATCTAATTGGGCATGTGTGGATGTTATGCATGTGTGTGTTGCGGTGCCCCACATATGTTTCCGGTGTGTGCGTGTATGTATGCACACAGGTCTGGCATGTGTCTAGCCTAAACAGGGGTATTATTGACAGCTGCAGACTGTACAGGCCAGGTTTTACAGTTCACAGTGTCCGGCCATGGCCACATGACCTGTGCCTGCCAGGGGTTATACAGGCACTACCAGGCAGAGGTGCAGATTGGGTACTGTCTGATGACACATGTCCACTGGAACTGTGTCCCTGTTGGGACTGTCCAGGGCTATGTGCACATGGCCAGGTGTGTCCTGGTGTTGACAGCACAGCACCAGCTGCACTGCTGCTGCTACCCCCACTATGGGGGCGCATGTGAGGAAGCTCGTTCATGTAAACCTAAAACAGGTGATGTAGCTGGCCTATGTCCACATGCCCAAGACCTCACTCCTACCAGATGTTTCAACACAGACAGCTCACACTCGCAGATTGTCATGCCAAGGTCAAGGACTCCAACCATGTCACTCAATCATCTATACAAAGCTTCAGCAATCTGTTCTTGTGCATTTGCCATTGCCTGGATGTTGCTGTTTAAAGAACGGACAGCAGCCCTCTGAAGCCTCTGATCATCTCTGTTGTGCTTCACAGCATGTGCCTGTGCCTCCATTACAGCCTGAAACATGCGTCTGGTGACACCAGCTGATGTGCGCTGTCTTGCAGGGGCATGTTGGCCAGAGGTCCTCCTACGAGCAGCACTGGCCACATGCTTGTATGGGGCATCACCAGTCAGTTGGCTGGCACCATGGTGTGCAGGCACACCTTCCATAGACTCTACACTTTCCTGTTCCAATCTACCACATGCCAATTGTCCTTCCTCTATGGCCACTGGTGATGGGGTATGTGTTGGCATGAGAACTGTGTGTGGGGATGCGGGGGATATAGGTGGAATGGCAATGAATGGCACAGATACAGACCCTGACAACCCTGTCTGTGCTTCAATCATACGTTCATCATCACTGCTAGAGTCTGTGGGGACACTAACATCAGATGGACCGCAGGAGGAGAATGCACCTACATCACCTGTGAGGGGCAGACAAGAACTATACATTACAATATATATAATAGACACACACACACATAGACACACACACAGTCACACACACAGTCACACACACAGACACACACACAGACACATGTGCAGACACACACACAGACACATGCTATGGCACCAAACATGCATGTGATATGACAGACGGCATACAACATGCATGTGATACAGCAGACAGCATGCAGCTCAAACAATAATAGTGGTAGTTATCATACATCCCTGGGTTGCACACAACAGCATGCATGTGTCATAGCAGAAGACATGCAAATTACACAATCATAGTAGTAGTTAGCATACATCCCTGTGTTACACCAAGTAGACTAGCACAGGTTAACAGTACACCTGCCTGATGACCTTGACAATCACATGTAGTATGTCATGTGATCTGCTGATGTGTGCAATGACATGCATACATGTTTAACACAATGGTGTCCTGTCAAATATGCAGTGGAGTAATGGTGTCCCTATGCAGTGTTGTCTGTCTGCCCTACAGATATACTGCACATTTAGCTGATGTGCATGGCCATTGCAGGGAATCATGAGGTGTCTCTATTGCTATACAGTGTGAGTTACAGACACAGTTCATAGCCATGACTGTGTTCAGATACAAAACATATATGCTGTGGAATGTGACCCATGTCACTGAGGTGTATACACACTAAACCATGATGAGGAATTTGTGACACAAGTCACTGAAGGGTATACGGATGACACCCCTCACATCTGCAACCATATTGCTGCTGCCTGGCAACTATGGCCAGACATGGCAGACTCGTCAGTACACCATGTCCCACATGACATCTGTGTACCACACAAACACACACACACACACACACACACATGATGAGCAAGGATGACAGTGATGTCCAACACCAGCAAGGGGAATGTACTGTATCTGTGGGCTGATGTGGTTGTCTGTGTATGTATGTGGATACTGTACAGGTGACTGCTGTCATGTCGTGACACACTCAAGATGTTCAACACATCTTATGTGGTGGATTGATGTCATGCCTACCCAAGATGTGCACAGGCCTGCAGGATATCTAGTGTTCCACATCTGCAATATAACCATTACACAAAGTCCATAGTTGGACCATGTGGAGCCAATGTATGACAGGGTGTACACACAAGCACATCATGTCTACTGTGTGTGTTGTGTCATGTCTATGGCCATCCTCCATGGCCATGTGTGAACATGTGTTGGCCAAATGGTTATGACAGGTCTCTATTTCACATGTCTGTGCTGTCCCATATGACATACACTCATAGATGTCATATGCTCCACTGACGACAGGGTTATGCAGACAAAGGGTGGTTTGTTTTGTATGTGGGATATGTTTTTCAGAATAGTTAGGCAGTGTTGCAGCCATCCCATTAGATGTCATGGACATATCAGATAGCACATCAAATTGTGTGACATTCATAGCAGGGGTATAATCCACACTGGTGAATCCTGTGGGCTGGCCATACTCCAGCTCATTGTGTAGTACTGTTTGTATTCCCCACATGTGTAGTTCTGATCTGTAGTACATGTCCCTACAGTGAGCAACACCTCCACCATTGTATGTACAGCTGTCCACATATCTGGCAATGACAGTTTGTGAGGTTTCATATCGGTGTTTCACATAGTTTGCAAGTATTGCACATGGGTAGCCATTGTGATGTATTGCAGGTCTGACCTGTATATAATGACAAGACCATAGATTATGTGTACATGTGGTAAATGGCCACATGGCAGATAGATCTGTGCATTAACATGTCTGATAAATAATAACAGTCTCATCCGCAACGGGCTGCTGTTGCAGCGGAATGCCAGAGGTATCTAAATAGGAGTGACACAGCAGTATGATCATTATCCATGCCTGTATGATAGCTATATGGTGCAATGTGCATGTTAACACATAAGCCAGTACAATAGACTATACTATGGAGTATGCGCATGTGTGCATACACAGAGTAGCATACTATAGTATGTGGCATGTGTGTATACATGCCTTGCATATGATGTTACATTACATATTGTACAGTGACACATAACTATATGGAATATAGTTGTTATATGTGCAGTAGTGACTTACCAGGAAACTCCAGGCTCATTGATTGAGAGACACGCACCTCCACAATATCTGCTAAGGCTTGTGGATGTTGTTCTGCAGGTGTCCGCAGGTTGACCAGTAGATCCTCGGTACGTGCGAGTGGGGGCTGCGTTGGTGGCCCACCACCTATTTCACCTTGTTCCCTGATGATTGCATTCACACGCTGTTTCACCCATCTAATTAGGTCTGTACAGTGTCTATACACCTGCTGGTATGTGCAGTTGTGGCCACCCACATCATTAACCCTCCTGCGAAGTTCCTGCCACAGGGCATCCCGCTGCTGTGCATCCTGTGGCACATGGCTGAACAGGAAATGATGATTATCATGTAGGTATGGGATGAGGGCCTCATCCTCCAAGCGGGTATAAGGTGGTAGTCTTGCACGCAGCATACCTGGAAGACACAATGATGGAGACAGGTCACAGTAACTCACAGAGGCATACAGAGCTACAGCTGAACATACATGTGTATCACATTTATTACGATTAAATAGTTGTCTTTGCAAATCTACATGACACTGACACCACTGACATGTTTGTGTCACACACATTTGACACTCACTGGTGATTGGATATTATCACCATATATGTGCGTGTGTCACCTAATTACATTGCTCATACTCCATGTGGATGCTGTCTTGATGTGGGTATGTCTGTTTGCCTGTACTGCTGTTCTTACCTATCAGCACATGCCTGGATGTGTACACATTAATGCAGTTGACCTTGATGCTGTGTATATGTCACATATAAAGACTTACACTGCCTTAATGGACATGACCTGTGACCCTGTAGACTTGCTCACGGAAGGTTTTACATGTATGTGTTTTGCCATATACATCTACATGGCACTGTACAGCAGTTCAACATCCTGCCATGTATTACCTGTGTTGCACATGTTATACACATGAGACACTGGTTAGCCTGATGGTATTTGCAGGGATGGATATCAACTATAGCATGTACGGTCAAAGTCAACTAGTAGGTTATATGCCCTGGGCCATGTATAAGCCTAGGCTGAAAGGTTACCTAGCTGTAGCTGACAGGCTGGTTTCTGGGGCCAGGTCAAGCAGTGCCACATAACTGATCCACAGGGTTAATGATACATTTACCATGTGGTCATCACACCATGTCTGAAAGGGGGGCAAAGTGCAGCTTTGCTGGACAGGGATGCATAGTATGGCAGTAGTATGTAAAGTGTATGGGACAAGGATCTGTCCAGCATGTGGTGATCCTTGTACTAGTAAGGTGGATGTCCATGAAGTATGTGTTTGAGATCAGGATGTGTACGTGTAGCATGTCCAACATCACTGGGTTGGACATGGCTTTATTCAGGGTAGGCATCATGCTACATAGTGGAGATGGGGATTGAGAAGGCTATTGTAGGCCATCTGAACATGGCCAATACCCCTTAAAGGAAATATGTGATCTGATATGGGTCACTTGAGTGTTGAGTATGGCTGAACAATGATCTCTATATTCATGGATGGCACCCTATCATGATTAGGGTTGCCACATATGACTACCTGACAGGTGTGGTGACATAACTATCACAGGAAAGGCAACTGCCCAGCTGCAACCCTTACACACAGTGTCCATTATGTTGACCGCTACCTAGGTGGTAGTTCATAGGTACAGGGTTATTAACATAGGGGTGACAATGCAATATGTAGCTGTCAGATTGTGGCCATATGTCACACACCTCACTCACAAAGCCCCTTCTGTATGTTGTCCACAACACTCTGAGTCACCTATTGCTCCTAGGTCATAGTCATTTGCATACTTCAATAGGCAGATTCCTTCTGTTAGTCTGTGTGGTATAGACTACAATGAGGGGGAGTACAATGAATTAACCCTGTCTTACTGTAGCTGGCACTGGTGTGATGTGCATGTATTATTCAGACACATTCTGTAGTGTTGGTTCTGCCAGCTGTCCAGTTGCAAAACACTCCTCTGACATAAGAATGTACATCTAGTATATTGAGTGTAGATGGAACACAGTATGGGTGATGATGTCCTATGACCTGGCAAGGTTATGATATGCAGGGTGAAATCAACCTTACTGTCATCTACATCTGTACTGGTGACATCAATTAAGTTGATGAAGGTTCATGTCCTTTCAGACCAGACCCAGCAGGGTAGTAGTGCAGTACTTCCCATTATCAGTGGTGTCTCCCCCTCTGTGGGTTGTGATAACTGTTAGTGTGCATCATTCAGTGTGTAGACAGCCTGACATGAAGCTATGTTTTACATGATGTGTATGTGGAGAGCAACTTGTTTTGCCATATGTGTATGATAAAACCTGGGATATGGACAGGTCCCATGTAGCCTAAGTGCAGCTTGTATCTGCATAGTTGTGGTTACAGGGGCTCTGTAGTGTACATGGATATATGATTGTGTACCTGTTGGGAGGGAAAGTGTGTTTATGTTATCCAAGACCCTATCTGGATTGCTTATTCATGCTCAGCACTTGTTCAGAACTTGTAAGCACTAAATAAGCTACTAATTTCTATAGCACTCAATCTTCCTCATTACCTAGAGGTAAACAGTTTTTGTACATACTTCTCACTTGCTTAGAGTAAAACAGCTCTTGCACTCACTTTCCTCACTTATCTAGAGGAAAATAGTTTTATATTCAGGCATGTCCAAGGGTCAGCTCCCAGTGTTCTCTGCTGTCTATCTGATGAATCTGTGCATTGTAAGGCAATGTAGAAATTGCCTCATGTACACAGACAACCCTTTCCTCCTACCACCAAACACTACAACCTGTGAGAGATGCACTTATCTAGCCAAAATGGAGGTAAAGCTCTCTGCAACCAAGACTGAACTTGACAGTCATGTGGAGAAGGTAAGCATTTGCACCACACCACACTCATCACATTGTCTCACTAAATCTACACCACCAAAATCCACACATAATAAAACAAAAACATTCGCGGAGGCTCTCAATAATAATCTGTCTAAGCAACAGAGACCTCCAAAGCAGAAATGCAAGCAGCCTCCATCCCCCAACACAAACCCAATGACACATAGCCCACAGACTCAGTGTGCCACTCAACCACAGCCAATAAGGCAAAACAACGTACCCAACACACTAGTCATAGGTGACTCTATAGTCAGGCACACTGATGTCCCACTCACCAGGCTAAACAAGGAGAAGGTTACTGTCAGCTGCCTGTTGGGTGCCATGATCCGCCACATAACCCATGCACTCAGGTCACTCCACAGCAAGTACAAATATGAATCTGTCATTCTCCATGTTAGTGTGAATGACCTGAGATGTACCTCCCTGGACTACATGAAAAGAGATATGGAAGAATTCTCCGATCTTGTAGCCCAGGCAGGTATGGCCCTAGCCCAGAATGATACCACAGTACAAGGTCAAAATGATTGACTTCAACAATTGGCTAAGCTTCTGGTGACATTCTATGGGGATCCAGTATCTGTCTGCTTGGGATGACATGGTCGATAGACCACAATGCTTTGCCACAGATGGCCTGCCCCTGTTGCCCCTGAGATTCCGGATACTGGCTAAGGCTCTTGCTGCCCCTATAGTGCCTTTTGTAGGCAAGGTTCAAATAACATATTCACCACCATAAGAGGAACAGGCAAGCAAAAACTGAGGGTAATGCTACTCAATGCTAGAAGTCTAAATCTTAAAATGCACTCACTCGAGGCACTCCTTGTAATGGAGAACATTGATATCTGTGCAGTGACTGAGACCTGGTTCAAGACTCCTGAGAGCACCCCTGCACTACCAGGCTATAACTCATACCACACTTTTCGGCCATGTGACCTGGACCAAAACAGCCAAGTCGGAGGTGTGTCCATATTCATTAAAGATATCTACCCCTCTAGGCTAGTTGCTTAGCACAATGCATCCGAGGTTTTCCGAGTGCAACTAACTCTGGGCAAAACTGTAATCCAAATTGTAGCTTGCTACAGATCCCCCACCATGCCCCAAGATTCCTACTCCTCTTTTCTTGATGTACTGGAAATTATTAGGGTTCAACCAAACACCATACTAATGGGCGACTTCAACTACCCCACCATTAACTGAAAACTACTCGTGTACCAACTCATTAGCTCAATGCTTTCTGGAATTCATAAACTCCAATGCCCTGGATCAACTTATCCACATCCCCACCAGGGGCAACAATATCTTAGACCTAGTCATTACCAACTTGAGTGACCGGTATTCCATAGCGGAAGTCAATTCCTCATTGGTCCGATCCGAACATAAGCTAATCACCCTTGATATCCACATCCCGTCCCCAACCCTATTAAGGAAACCACAGAAAAATATTTCTACAAAGCCAACTTCATGCTTCTTAAGACAGACGTGGCGAACTTCATGGCACCCATGCAGATGGACAATACAGTTACAACTGCTGAATCCTACACAAATGCACTCTATAAGTACTTACACGAGTGCATGGATCGTGCTATCCCAAACAGAACCAAGACGCTATCCTCCAAAAAAAGGAAGTCAATTTGGTGGTCCCCTGCCATAAACAAACTGCACAACAGAAGGAAGAAACTGTTCCAAAAGAGACTACAATCCCATGAGTGGAGGAGCTCCCTGGTCAGCCTCAGTAAGAAGCTGAGATCCCTTATAAGATCCTCCAAAGCTAACTATGAAAACAAAACCACCACTAATTCCAGGGACAACCACAAAGCATTCTATAGCTATGTCAAAAATCTCGATGGCAACACCCAGATCTGCTCTGAGTTACAGCACAAAGGCACAAACGTTACAGAACCAACTGATATTGCCAACATCCTGGTAGATATGTTCAGTGCTAACTTTACCCTCATGTCACCCTCTAAAGGTCCCAAATCTATACAGTAAGAATGCAGAGTCCCTGTAATCACAACTATGCGGGTAAAAGCTGCACTCTCTGAAGCCAAAATCACAGCATCCATTGGACCAGACAACATCCCAGGCTGCATTTTACACGAACTTCAGAATGAACCGGCTCCCCACTTAAGTACCATGTTCAATAATAGCCTCACATCAGGCTTTGTGCCCCCTGAATGGCACACAGCAACAGTTATCCCACCCCACAAAGATGGTGCCATAATGAACCACGGGACCTATTGCCCTATAAGCCTGACTAGCCTGGTCTGCAAGGCTATGGAGCACATCATCATGGATCTCATTCACAGAGACATTGGGTACCTCCAAACTTTGACCCCACCCAGTTTCATAGTTTCATAGTTTCGTAGTATAGTACTAGGCTATCTGCCCTGGGGCATTTGTAAGCCTAGCCATAGTGATGTGGCTTTGGCCACCCCATGAAATGGTACAAAAATGTACAGAATAAATTTAGAATACTGTGTCTCTGTCTAGTAGTGACACAATGAAGGTCCCCTTATATAATTTACTGTGCCCCTGTCTAGCAGTGACACAGATGTGACCCCTGGGGTAAACTTACGATCTCCCATCCACTCATCAAGATTTCTCTTGAAAAGAGTCAGTGAGGGGCTCTGCCTAATACGAACTGGGATCTTGTTCCAGAGCATGGGAAGCCTCTGGGTTATGAATCTATCCCTCAGGCATGTCCTATTCATACTTGTGCCGAGGTTTAAGTCTTTAGCTCTCGTGGTCCTGATGGATTTGTATTTTTTGAGGTGGAGCATGTCCATCAGATCCTGATTGGACATGGCCTTGTAAGTCAGGCAGAGATCACCTCTGAGCAGGTGGTATGCTACTGAATAGAGCTGAAGTTTCTTTAGTCTGGCAGAATAAGACATATGTTGGAGACCCTTGATCCTCTTTGTGAGGTACTTTTGTGGTCTCTCCAACTGTTGCAAATGCCGGGTGAGGTACATACCAAATGGGGCATTGTACTCAATCATGGGTCTGATGAGGGAGGAATATAGGGGTACAATGACATCCTTGGATTTGGATGTGAATCCCTTCATGATGAGGTGTGCAAGGTAGAATGTTTTTCTAACCACTTTGGCAACGTGGGTGTCAAATGAGAGGTCGCTGTCGACTTGGGTCCCTAGGTCTCTGATTACTTTTTCCGTACTCAGTGGGTTGATAATTTGTGGGTACTTTGTTTTTCCCAAAGGGTATGACTACATTTTTTGGCATTTAGTTTAAGGCCGTGACTCCGGCACCAGTTGTCCGTTTCTGTGAGGCCTTTTTGTAGGATGTGTGTGTCTGCTGGTGTATCTACTATGGCACCTAGTTTTCAGTCATCTGTGAACCTTGTCAGCCACAGCCCTCCCATGTTTGCTTTAACATCTGAGAAATAAATGCCGAACAAGAGGGGTCCCAGGACAGATCCCTGTGGGACACCACTTGTGACTGGCTTTGAGTCTGACATTGCTCCAGCGATTTTAACTTTATGGGTTCTGTCCTTGCCAGTTTGCAACCCATCTAGTGATGTAAGGGTTTACTTTTAAGCTGTTGAGCTTATTTATGATGCCTGAGTGGGGTATTGTGTCGAAGGCCTCTGCCAAGTCCAGGTATGCTGTATGGACTGCTTTTCCCCTCATCAATGGCTCTAGTGACTGTTTTGAAAAAGTCACCCAGGTTTAAAAGGCAGGATCTGCCCTTTACAAAGCCGAACTGGGTGGGGTCAAGTGTCTGTAGGTCCCCTATGTCTCTGTTTATGAGTTCCATAATGATTCTTTCCATAGCTTTGCAAACCAGGCTGGTTAAGCTTATGGGGCGGTAGTTTCCAGGGTCTGTAGTGGCACCCCCCTTGTGGAGTGGGACCACTGTTGCTGTACGCCAGTGTTCAGGTACATATCCCGAAGTAAGGCTAAGGTTAAATAGCATTTTTATGTGTGGGTTTAGCTCCTCTTGGAGTTCACGTAACACGCAACCCGGGATACCATCAGGTCCCATTGATGCTGTGTTTTTTCCTTTGTTTAGGGCGGTTCTCACTTGGACATCTGAGATGACAGGGAGATTACATTCAACTGGTATAAGTATTTCTTCTTTTGGGGGTGAAGGAGGGGAGAAATTTGCACTGAACCTGTCAGCCAGAATGTTGGCAATATCTGTGGGTTCAATGTATTTTATGTTGTTGTGAACCAGCTCTGAGCATATCTGAGGGTTTCCACCCAGGTTTCTAACATAGCTGAAGAAGGCTTTTTGGTTATCTTTAGTGTCCTTAGCGATTTTTCTCTCAAAGTTGGCCTTGGATGTTTTTATGAGAGAATACAGAGAACTGAAAAAAAGCGACTGCTTTCCTGATTAAGTATCCTGCTGTTTTTTTATATTTGTTTTACCTTCTACTGCTTACCTAGAGCAAGCTTTAACTGTTTTCATAGTTATTTACTGCATATTTTATTATCTGCACTTAAAAGTACATTTTAGTCGAAATTAGACTAATTCAAGTCGAAAAGTGTTGGTTTGCTGTTTAATTTAATTGTTTGGCTGCCCACTAAAGTGTGCTAGCCTGTACTACTGACTTATTGCCTTTTCTGCATTTAGCGCGGAGTTGCCAGTAGAGCACCATCAGGCAGCGCCGGTTAAACAAGGTTAATTTATTTCTGGCTCCGTAAAGTCTGCTCTTCATTTTTTCCCTTAGAACTGCGCTACTTGTAATCTAAACAGTCTATTCTCTATCTGTAAAGCTCAGCACTTGTTCCTAAAGCATTTTTTTAGTCAGGTAAAGCATTTCTATATTATGCAAAGTACTTCACTAGCTTAAAACCCCCTTGAGTACCCACTTCCCTATAGGTCCTTTCTGACTCAGTTACACAGCAAACTTTTTCATTTCTTCTAGCATGTCAAAGGTTCAGTTGCTAGCGTCCTCTCCTGCTCAGCTGGTGAATCTGGGAATATTGAGGCAATGTTACAATTGCCTCATGTACACAGACAACCCTCTCCTCCTCCCACAAAACACAAATACATGCGAGAGATGCAACTATATAGCCAAACTGGAGGCTGAGCTCTCAACTCAGGACTGGCAAAACCAGACAGGAGGAGAAGGTAACCACACACACCATAAACCCAGTCTCACATAGAACTATCACAACTACAAATCAAACACATAAACACACAAAGACATACTCGGAGACACTGATCAAAAATCTACCAAAACAGCAGAGGCCTCCAAAGCAGACACCCAAATAACTGCCACCTCATGACATAACACAAGCAACACATAGATCACAAAGTCAGTGTGCAAATCAGTCACAGCCCTTAAGGCCAAACACAATGCCAGACACACTTGTCATAGGTGACTCCATAGTCAGACACACTGACGTCCCACTCACCAGACTGAACAAGGAGAGGGTCACAGTAAGCTGCCTGTCGGGTGCTAGAATCCGCCACATAACACAAGCACTCAGGTCACTCCACAGCAAGTACAAGTATGACTCAGTCATTGTCCATGCCGGTGTGAATGACCTGAGGCACTCCTGGACTACATGAAAAGAGACATAAAGGAGCTCTCAGATTACGTAGCCCAGGCTGGTATGACCCTGACCCTGACCCTGAGCACTATCCTACCTTCACCAAGAATGATGTCACAATACAGAGACAAAATGATCAGTTTTAATAATTGGCTTAATTTCTGGTGTCATTCTAAGGGGATCCAATGTCTGTCTGCCTGGAATGACATGCTTGACAAGCCACACTGCTTCGCAAGGGACGGCTTGCACCTGTCACCCCTGGGTTTCTGGATATTGGCTAAGGCTCTTGCCACCGCCATAGTGCCTTTTTTAGACAAGGCTCAAATTCTAAACCCACCGCCCTAGAAAACAATAATGGAAAAAACTAAGGGTAATGCTGATCAATGCCAGAAGTCTAAATCTCAAGATGCACACCCTCAAAGCCCTCCTCAGTATGGAGAACATCAATGTCTGTGCTGTGACTGAAACCTGGTTCAAGGCTCCTGAGAACACCCCAGCACTATCAGGTTTTACCTCATATCATGCGTTCCGGCCCCAAAACCCGGACCATACCACAAAAGGAGGGGGTGTATCCATATTCATCAAGGATACCCACACCTCCAGGCTGGTGGCAACTCACGAAGCATCAGAGATCATTCAGGTGCAATTAACCAGAGGCAAAACTGCTCTACAGTTTGTAGCATGTTACAGGCCACCCTCTCAAACTCAGGAACCCCACACAGCCTTCCTGAAGACACTGGAGAGTATAAATGTCTCTCCAAACACCATCATATTGGGTGACTGCAACTACCCAAACATAGACTGGGAACATTACTCAAGCCCCAATACCCTAGCCCAAAGGTTCCTGGAGTTCATAAACTCAAATGCTATGGAACAACTTGTCACCATTCCCACAAGAGGTGAAAATATACTAGACCTGATCATCACAAACATGGGGACAAAATGCTCCACACGAAGTATATCCCTCATTGGTGAGATCAGACCATAAACTAATCTCACTGGAGATCCACATTCCCCCACCCCCAACAAAAAGACCACAGTGAAGAACTTCTCAAAAGCCAACTTCACACTTCTTAAGACTGGTGTGGTATCCTTCAAGGCCCTGAGCCATTGGAAACCACAACCCACGCTGCTGAATCCCTTACAAATGCTTTCTACGAGCACCTCCAGGATTGCATGGATCAAGCAATCCCAAATAAAATCAAGACCCTTTCCACCAAAGGCAAGTGCCCGATCTGGTGGACCCCAGTCATAAACAAACTTTACAACAAGAGGAGAAAGCTACTACAAGATAGAGCAAAATCCCTAAAAGGGAAGACATCTCTGATCAATACTAGTAAAAAACTACGATCACTCATAAAACATCCAAGGCCAACTTTGAGAGAAAAATCGCCAAGGACTCAAAAGACAATCATAAGGCCTTCTTTAGCTATGTTAGAAATCTGGGTGGAAACTCCCAGATATGCTCAGAATTAGTCCAAAATGATACAAAAATCACTGAACCCACAGACATTGCAAACATACTGGCAGACAGGTTCAGTGAAAATTTCTCCCCTCCCTCCCCCCCAAAAGGAGAAATATCTATCCCAGCAGAGTGTAGCCTCCCAATCATCTCAAATGCCCAGGTGAGAGCTGCTCTCTATAAAGCTAAAAACACAGCATCAATGGGACCGAATGGTGTCCCGCTGTGTGCTACCGGGACTCAATGAGGAACTAACCCCACACATAAGGCTGCTGATTACGCTTAGCCTTAGCACAGGATCACGTGCCCAAAGAGTGGCGTATGTGGCAACTGTGGTCCCACTCCACAAAGGCGGTGCTTCTACGGACCCTGGTAATTACCGCCCCATAAGCTTAACAAGCCTGGTCTGCAAAGCTATGGAGAGGATCATAATGGAACTCATAAATAAAGACATAGGGGACCTACAGACATTGGATCCTACCCAATTCGGCTTTGTCAAGGGCAGATCATGCCTCTTGAACTTGGTCGACTTTTTTGAAACAGTCACCAAGGCCATTGATGAGGGTAAGGCAGTTCACACAGCCTACCTTGACCTTGCAAAAGCTTTCAACACAAGCCCCACTCGAGTATCATAGAAAAGCTCACCAGCTTAAATGTAAACCCATACGTCACAAGATGGGTTGCAAACTGGCTCAAGGACAGAACCCACAGGGTTAGAGTTGCTGGTGCCATGTCAGACTCCAAGCCGGTCTGGCGGTGTCCCACAGGGCTCAGTCCTGGGCCCCCTCTTGTTCGGCATTTACTTTTCAGAAGTGCAGGCAAACATAGGAGGATTGTGGCTGACAAAGTTTGCAGATGACTGCAAACTGGGTGCCATAGTTGAAAATCCATCAGACACAGATATCCTTCAGAGAGGTCTCATAGAAACGGATAACTGGTGCCAGAGCCATGGCCTTAAGCTAAACGCCAAAAAATGTATAGTCATACCCTTTGGTAAAAACAAGGTAACCCCAAGTTACCACATAGGTGGCAATCCATTAAGCACAGAAGAGGTTATCAGGGACCTGGGGACCCAAGTTGACAGTAACCTTTCTTTTGACACTCACATTGCCAAAGTGGTTAGAAGGACCTTGTACATTGCCCACCTGATTATGAAGGGATTTACATCCAGATCAAGGGAGGTCATTGTTCCCCTGTACTCTTCACTTATCAGACCAATGATTGAGTACAATTCCCCATTCGGAATGTATCTTACCCGACACCTGCAGCAATTGGAAAGACCCCAAAAGTTCCTCACCAAAAGGATAAAGGGTCTCAAAAATATGCCATATGCTGCCCGACTGAAGAAACTCCAGATCTTTTCAGTCGCATACCGTCTGCTCAGAGGTGACCTGTGCCTGACATACAAGGCCATGTCCAACCCGGAATTAATGGACATGCTCCACCTCAAAAAATCCAAATCTACCAGAGCCACAAGAGCAAGAGAATTAAACCTCAACACGGATATAAATAGGACATGCTGGAGGGACAGATTCATCACCCAGAGACTCCCTATGCTGTGGAACAGAATCCCGGTCCATGTGAGACAGAGCACCTCGCTGGCTCTGTTCAAGAGGAATCTTGACCAGTGGATGGGAGATCGTAGGTTTACCCCGGGGATCATCTCTGTATCACTGCTGGACAGAGGCATGGCAAACTAATGGGTATAGTATTCTTCAACCTAAGGGGTGGTGAAAGCCACACAACTCTGGCTAGGCTTATAAATGCCCTAGGGCAGATAGCCTAGTATGAACCTATGAACCTATGAACCTATGAACATAGTTTTCTGCTAATATTTATCAGAGATGTCTTCACTTCATGGGATTTTGCTCTGACATGCAGTAGCTTCCTTCTTTTGTTATACAATTTGTTTATGGCTGAGGTCCACCAGACAGGACGCTTACCTTTGGTGGAGAGGGGCTTGGATTTGTTTGGGATTGCATGATCCATGCATTCTTGGAGATGTCCATAGAAAGCATTTGTGAAGGATTCGGCATTGTGGGATGTGGTATCCACTGACACAGTGGGCTTAAAGGATACCATCTCAGTCTTAAGAAGAGTGAAGTCTGCTTTTGAGAAGTTTTTCACTGTGGTCTTTTGGGCTTTGTTAAGGGCAGACCATGCCTCCTAAACCTGGTGGACTTCTTTGAGACAGTTTCCAAGGCATTAGATGAGGGTAAGGAGGTCCACACAGCCTACCTTGATCTCTCAAAGGCTTTCAACACCATTCCCCATTCTGGTATTATCGACATACCCATCCATCTGAACATTAACCCCTACGTCACGAGATGGTTTGCAACGTGGCTCACGGACGGAACCCACACAGTGAAAGTTACATATCCTAGGTCCGACTGTAAACCAGTTACAAGCGGCATCCCCCAGGGCTCAGTCCTAGGACCCCTCATGTTTGGTATATACTTTTCTGAGGTACAGGCAGGCACAGGATGACTTTGGCTGTAAAGGTTTGCAGACGTCTGCAAACTAGGAGCCATAATTGGTTCCCCAGCTGATACAGACACCCTTCAGAAGGGTCTCACTGAGACGGATACCTGGTGTCAATATCATGGCCTCCAGCTAAATGCCAAAAAGTGCATAGTCATCCCCTTTGGATAAAACTAATTACCCATGGACTACCACATAGATGGTAGTCCCCTACATACAGAAAAGGTAATAAGGGATCTGGGAACCGAAGTAGATAGCAATCTCTCCTTTGATAACCCTAATGCCAAGGTGGTTAGAATATCCTTCTATGTGGCCCCCCCTAATCTCAAATGGGTTCGCATCTAGATCAAAGGAGGCCATTGTGCCTCTCTACTCATAACTTATTAGACCCATTAAAGGATACAACACCCCATTTGGGATGTACCTTACAAGACAACTGCAACAGCTTGAAAGACCACAACAGTACCACACCAAGAGGATTACTGACCTCAAACAGATGACCTATGCAGCCCAACTAAAGAAACTCCAGCTGTACTTGGTTGCATACCGCGTACTCAGAGGTGATCTCTGCTTGGCATACAAGGCCCATGTCCAACCCAGTATTGCTGGATATGCTCCACCTAAACAAAAGCCCCTGAGAGCCACATGCTCTAGGGATATAAACCTAACCACAATGATAACTAGGATGTGCTGGAGGGATAGATTCCTGACCTTGAGACTCCCCATGCTTTGGAACATGATTCCAATGTACATCAGGCAGGGCCACTCCTTAGCAATCTTCACGAGAAACCTTGACGGGTGGATGGGAGACAGACATGTACCCTGGGGATAACTGCACCGGCTCTGCTGGACAGAGGCACAGGGAACTAATGGCTCTGCTGTTCAGAGGCACAGGGAACTAACCTAAGGGGGTGGCAGATGCCAACACACTCTAGCTAGGCTTATAAATGCCCTTGGGTAGACAGCCTAATATCTACCTATGAACCTATTACATGTCTTATGTGCATGGATGGTTAACTAGCTCTTCCATTTTACTTTGCTATCATGCTGATAAACTGTTGGGTGACTACAAGTCATATGTATCCTGTTATTGTGTATTGTAAATGTCAATAGACATAACTAATGTTTGCCTAACATAACAGTAATGCTATGTAAAATGTAATACATATCTGCCTACAATACTGTACATTACACAGTTATTGGCAAAATATCCCACAATGCAAATCATAATTGCACATTAGGCCCACCTTCGACATGTTATTCTCAGTAATACACCCATACATATGCCTACTGTTACAATATATCAGCATATACTATCCCCTGTTATAGCACGTACTTGTTGTACCAACCCTGTCACTGACAGTGGCTGGAGAGGAATTGTTGGGTTCAAAGCCCTTATATAGCATCCCTTGTATTGTATGAGGTGTTTGTCTTGTGACCTACAGCAGTACACACATAAATACTACAAGCGTTATTATGCTCAACAATACATCACTACAAGAGAACTGTTTCCACTATATGCATTGCGTACATTTTAATTATTACAGAACAGGTACAACATACACAGACATACTGAGTGCTCTACATACCTTATTAGTAACCCGAGGTGTCGTTGACTGCTATTTCAATCTTTTTCAGTTTGTGTTTCAATCTTCTTTGTAATGTTCTGCTGGTATATACAGATGGGTTGAATGTGTGACAAGCCATCCTTTTACAGTTAAATATCGGCAACATATGCTATCCTGACCATCAATTGGTGTTCCAAAGCAGTTAATTACATGCACATCAGCTGTGCAGCTACTCCATTAGCCAATACCAAGGCAACGGTGGTGTATAATTGAGTACTCCACTTGGGCGTTGTCCCTTTGCCTTACTTTCGAGGAAGACGGCCGTGATGTATTGCAACAGCTATATGGAGACACACAGAGATATATTAGCTTCATGACTCCCGTGGATTGTGTGTAATGGCTAGAAGATGTTGTTCTACATGTGAGTACAGCTGTTATATTTCAGAACATTGCTACTTATGCAGGGTTTGTTTGTACCTAATACTTCTGCAGATGTTTCAGTCTGCCAAGGATGTTTGAGCAGCTCAAGGCTGTATGGCTATGCATAATATGTTAGGTGGTTTACATTGTGCTCACCAGAAATCTTTAGTTTGGTGTACATGTGTATCATACTGTGCTGTTAATTAGTAATTGGTAACACTTCCTGATGTACACACAACTCTCTGAAACGGGATTAGTGCAAACAAACCCTGTAACATCAGCAGCTGTTCCATTGTATAACAGCAACTATTTCACATAGGGCCATGTTAGCGTGTCTCTGACAAGGTATGTTAAGGCTTCTGCAGATGTCGTACAGTGAGTGAATGATTTGTGATTTTATTACAGTTTGTATTGTAATTGGTTTGGGTGTGGGGGAGATATTGGTGGGTGTACATATCAGATGCAGGTGTGTAGGAACTGCTTTTATACATATTCGATATGTGTGTGAGTGTTCATTCCCTATTTCAGTACCTATCCTTTAGTGGATTAATACTATGGTAATTGCAAGCTGATTCATTAAGGCACTGTTAATTGATTCCTGTATAGCATGCAGGTGATGTTAGTCCTTGAATCCTTTTGGCAATACATCAGAATGTGATAAAGTGTTGTTACATGAAAGCTGTATGTGTATTTCTGTGATAGGTATTTGCAGTCATTGGAGTTGTGTTGGTGACTGACTCTCTTTGGCTAGGGTTGCCACCTTTTCAAATGGCCATAGTGGGAGATGTTCGGGACACACATCAGATTTTACAGGCCAACACAAACCCGCGGTCAGTACAAAGGATAGAACTTTACTTTTTTTGCCTAAAAAAAGCTTATTCTTGTAGCGGTTTAGTTGCTTATCCTGTTTCTTGTAATATGTAGGTATTTTAGATACAGAAATAACTATTTTATGCAACTATTACATTACATATGGGACATAATTATTTCCTACAATCTCAAGACATTTGCCATTTTTAATATTTTTGGTCAGGACACAACTGCCCAAAGAGGGACTGTCCCTCGCAAAGTGGGACAGGTGGTAACCCGGCTCATGTCCATAGCACATATTTGTAATAGTGTATAGGCATCTACTCTCCATATCCTTTGTTCATAAAGTTTGGTCGTGGCGGAATGTGTGATTGCTATGGTTCATGTTATACTCATATATGAACACTTCAGCCGCTGTATACGTGATACCTATGGAATTCTGAACGCACACAATTCCAACGCCCACAGTACCGGGCCCAGATTCCCTAACCCCACGTTAACGAACACTCAAACTCGCGACAGTCAAACTTGCGAAAGTAACACAAACACAGAACACACACATGCACACACAGACACACTGCTACCCACCACATCCAAACAAACCATCCTACACTACGTACGAGCAGGTGGGCAAGCCCCCGTACACCCCCAATGTGGGTGGCTGCACCCCCCACACCCCCTACTTTAATATTCTACCTCTGAGATCGCACAGACACACAAAGCAAACCCACACCCACACATTACAGTCCTCCAGAAACACACACCACACTCAGAACACACACTTCCACACACTACACCCCTCAGAAACACACTTACACACAGTAACCTACCTGAACCGCAATACCAGAAGCACTAACTAAATGTCCTATAACATCGGGATTTTAAAACTCTCGCTTCTGGTGTTTCAGTACTGTGGTCTTTCGCTCTTTAAGCTTTGTGATTACACGCGTCGGTATGTCAAGCATTTGGTATTTGGTAGGTACCCCATTTATATGTACCTCCATGGTTGTGTAGATGTTGTTAACCTATCTATATCTATATATATATATGTATATCCCTATATATCGACATATATCTCTTTCTCTCCCTCTCTCTCTCTCTCTCTCTATATGTATATATGTTGATTTATATATATATATATATATATATATATATATATATATATCTATATGTGTGTGTGTGTGTGTGTGTGTGTGTGTGTGTGTGTGTGTGTGTAGCATACACTTTTCATTGGGTACATAGCGGTTTGTCCTATTTCTCCATAATTGTCCCTTTTGTGTTTTAACCTGTCAGAATACACAACTGCCGTTGGTGCATCTCAGGTAGCTTAGTGGTAAGTTATTGTGAAGATTGAGTACATGGTTGCTTGTTCTAAACCTGGCAGTGGTCATTTTACCTCTCAGAGCAGGCACTGGTAGTGCAAGGATGATTAACGCACATTTCAGCAGTTGTGGGTGGCTTTGCCCATGATCTGCGTGATGTTCAGCAAAGGATAAACCTGTGTGGTGCTTATCCATGTAGTCATGTTTAAGTGCCACTTACCGGCACTTCCCGGTGCAATAACCCGCTAACGTCTGCTTAAAAGTGCTTTAATAACCTGCATCCAACATCCCTTATTTATTGGACGGCACAGTGGTGCAGTGGTTAACATTGTCGCCTCACAGCAAGTGGTTCTCCGGTTTGATTCTCAGCTGGGGTGCCTTCTGTGTGGAGTTTGCATGTTCTCCCTGTGTTCGTGTGGGTTTCCTCCGGGTACTCTGGTTTCCTCCCACATTCCAAAGACATGCATCTGGAGCATTTCTCCCCAGGCCTCTGCTGAAAACAGGCTCTGTGGAACCTAGTCAGACATTCCCGGTCAACAAATGTTAAATAAAAATAAAATAAATAAATTATTTGGGACCTCAGAATGACGCAGCAGCCGCAGGTCTTGAAACCGGGACCATGAACACCACAGTCACTGGCTTTACCACTGAGGCATCTGAGATATGTACAACTTTTATGGTGTTTAGTATGTACAGTGTACTACAGCTATTCCTCACTACTGCAAACAAATGTGTAAGTCAGTTGGTGTACATATGTATGATACCTGTTAATGTTCATATGTTTGTTGAAGTAAGTTTGCAATGTGACCTGACAGGGTGTATATGAGAATGGTTCTTGTTTTGTGTCCTTTTTACATTGTACCCATCCTCCATGTGTACTCCTCCAGTTCATGTAATGAACATCCAACACAGGCCCTTCTTGATGCATATTCCATTAGTCAGTGGTCCTCCCCCCACACCAATCTCCACATACACAGCAACCATTGCTTCTATGGGGAATTAGGTTTATATTAATAGTTATAATACCAGAGCGCCATGTGTTTTGCATACACTTCTATTCATTTGGAATGCTTCTGTGTCACAAAGTGTGTTCATAGATGTTTATATATATATATATATATATATATATATATATATATATATATATATATATATATATATATATATATATATATATATATATGTATATATATATATATATATATATATATATATATATATATATATATATATAGATATATGGCTATACACGTTACTGTATATAACTATATATATATATATATATATATATATATATATATATATATATATATATACACACACATATTTCTATCTATGTGCACACATCAGTGACATGTATATATATATATATATATATATATATATATATATATATATATATATATATATATATATATATATATATATATTTAGTATTAATTTGTAACACATACATATGTAGACTTGTATATGTTGATTTACACATTACAGTACATTACAATGTACTGCACAGATGTACACAAAGTGACTGCCCCATTTGTGGTCTGTACTGTGAAATGCCTGTAGTATAAGGTGTAGTCTAATGACCACTTATCATGTATACAGATTAGGTGGCTTAGTGTTAGGTCCCATGACTATGGTGTGCATGGTCCAGGGTTCAACACCTGCGATGTATTAGACATGTCTTACTACAGAATAAGGCTAATTCAAGCAGTTGTACGCAGGTTTAAAGGTGTTTGTGTGACATTATACCAGCAGTTGTACACAGTTAAACAAACTTTACATCCTACAACCTGTGCATGCAAATATGGCCACTTCTGCTAACTACTCAGGATATATATATTTCAGTGATATAACATCTCACTATGTGCTTACATAACATTACAGTGTCTGTTAACTGTACTCTCCAGCACACATGGGTTTATGTGTGTTCCAAATGTTTATTATTCTGTGGAATACTACCTATATATGCAAGCTGTGGTTAAGGTGTACTATGTAACATGTAAATCATCTCTGACTTTATTGGGATTTGAACCACAACAGCACAGATATTATGCAAATGCTGTAGCCATTACACTATTGACATTAACGTTCCTTCTGCCTATTTCCTATGTCCACGAATCCTATGTGTAAGCTTGGCTACACAACAGGCGGAGCCACCCACAGCCAGTGAGCTTCTCAAAATACTGACATGGCACATGAATTAAGAGACTGTACATTACCATCCAGACTACATTTGGCATAGCCCCTCACTGACACACTTCAGGGGAAACCTTGATGTGTGACTGGGCAACAGTATATACACCCATGGGATCATGTGTCCCAGAAACATACAGCCAGGGTGTGGAGGAGCCACTCTAGTTTTATAGCTGCAAGACCTGTTGGGGAAATTGAATGCTGTCGGTTTGTCATGTTAACATGCCCTTTTGAGATCACTATGTGCCCCTATCACCCTACAGCACCCCAGTCTTCAACAGCTTCCAGCAACTCTGCCTGGAATCACTTCATTGGCTATGCTTGACAGAGGCTCAGTTACTTTATCAATGGTGCAGGTAAAGCCACCACACTGTAGCTATGCTTCTAAATGCCCTTGGGCAGATAGCCTACTACCTATCTGTGAACATCTACCGTGCAGGCCATCTCCAACATCACATGTGATTATACAGAGGTTTCTGATCACAATATACAGTGTAAAATCACCATATAGTCAGACAACAGTTGAGTACAGCAAAAGCATACAGACTACTGATGCATAATCACTCCAAAAGCCTATCTTGGAAACAATGGACTTTTATAGGTTTCAGGCTTTGTATTGCTTACCAGTAGCTTACCTACAGGAAAGATGGGACACAAGCACAGAGAGAAAACATGCCTGCAACAATGCCATACCAACTTGCATGTGTCAGCCTAAGGATTTGGAATACCGGGCAAGGCAATTGGCGGCCTCATGGTGCCGTTTTTAGGCAGGTCTCAGAGGTGAATATTACCTCCTTGAACTGCACAATAGTGGAATCAATGAGGGTTAGGCTAATCAACACCAGGGGTAGTACTCACAACATGCATGCACTCACAGCACCCTTCATGGACAACATTTACATCTGTTCTGTGACTGGGACCTGTATAAGGCTCCTTAGAGCACACTGGCACTACCAGACTACAACGCATAATACACATTTCAGCCACTGAACATGGACTGGCACAGACATGGAGGGGGTGTATCCATATTCATCGGGGATACCTACACCTCCAAGTTAGTGGGGCAGAATGATGCCTCTCTGATCATCCATGTGCAGCTAACATCAGCCATGACTGCAATGCAAACTGTGAGCTACTACAGATAACCCTCCATGACCCAGGAGCACCACTACAACTATCTGGAGACAGTGGTAAACATGACAGTCCTACCAGCCACACTGTTACTGGTCAATGTCAGCTACCCTACACTTAACTGGATAACCAACTCGAGTATTCACTTCCAGGTCCAGCACTTCCTGGGATTTATCACCTCATATGGCCTGTATCAGTTGGTAGATGGACTAACGAGAGGTGAAAACATACTAGAAGTGGTAATCACTGACATGTGCAACAGGTGCACTATAGCAGTGGTAAACCGGTCATTGTTTAGATCTGACCATGAACCATTCACTGATGATTTACACTCCCAAACATCTCCCCCACCCAAGGAATACACAGTGAATACCTTTCCTACAGCTAAATTCACAGTACTAATGACAGAGGTGGGAGGATTCACAGCCCCCACACTCAGGGATGACACTGCTCAAGATACAGGCGGAATTACAAATGCACTCTATAAGCACCTACAAAGATGTATGGGTCATGCCATCAATGGTAAACCAGGACTCGCTACTCCTACACAAGGACACCAGTCTGCTGAACCCCTGCATTATACAGGCTATACAACAGAAGTAGGACGGTAGTCCAGAACAACGGCAAATCCCAAGACATGCAGACATCCGTGACCAGTATTAGCAAGATACTTATGTTACTCATGTAATCATCCAAGGCTGACATCCACAGGTAAATAGGCATGGAATCGAAATATCCAAACAGCATATAAAGAGGATACACCACGAACAATCGAAGCCAACCAAACTAACTCCAAACAGATTCCAAAAGAGATTTTATTAGAACAAATAAAACAGTGAGCGCCTTCACGTCTCCAGGACACTTCATCAGACTTAACTATATATCTCCATTAAACATTCTTATATAGTATTAAAAGGACTCCTATTGGAGAGCTGCTATAGAGATTTAATAATAAAAAGCTGATTCATTGGTACATATGAAGGAAAAAAAATGTTGACACTTCACATTTAGCAACTATTGAAAATATTACAATAAACAGGCATAAAAATATCCGTGTATATGAAAATATATATAAAAGCACATAAAAGTATATATACACATACAAAATTACCAAAGAATGTATTATATAATCATACAATAATATCTAAGGGTGTGGCTTACATCAATATTTAAAAGGTTTATCTATTAACAAAGGTCTCAAAGAAACTTTGTCATTGAGACCATGACCCCTGTCTGCTGCTAACTTAATTATCCACTTTACTTCCATCTTTTCTGTATTATTCCGCATACACACTAATCTTTCTGTACTATAGATATGTTCCAAAACTAAAAAGTTAAAAGTGTCTGTGCTATCTCTCTGTAGCACATGATTTGCCAAGGCATTGGTTTCATTCTCCTTATTAATGGCATAAGTATGTTCCCTGATGCACTCCCTCAATGTTCTAGTGGTCATTCCCACATAAAAACATTGACATTTTTTGCATTGACCTAAATAAACCACATTTCTAGTTTTACAATCCGCATATTTATTAAATTCATATCTCTTTTCTGTGTCTGGATGTACGAATTCATTGGAGTTCTTAATATAACTACATTGGTTGCAGGTACGACAAGCATGCGTGCCTTTCCTTTGGGAAACTATGCCATCATGCCTATTATTTTCATAGCATAATAGTCTCTTCAAAGACTTGGTGTTCTTGTAACTAAATGCTGGTCTATCTCCTACTATTCTCATAATATGCCAATAATGGATCCAAACAGGAGTCACCACACGAAAAATCAAGTAGAACTTTCTTTATTGTTACATAAAAACCACACAAGCGCTTTCACGTAGGTTAACTACGCTTCATCAGGTGTAAATGTTAGAAACAAATGAACCATCTTTATACTTGGCTTTTAGGCGGGAAAACCAGATAATCAAAGCACAATTAGATAGCAATTAAGACAACTTGTGTTATATTTAAAAGGGCAATGGTCTATCATTAGGAGAATGGTATGAATACATGTCAAAACCATTCAATGGCAAAAGTTTCAAATGCTCTTTTTATACAATATATTGAGTGTGTAACACATAAATCACAATATCATTAAAAATAAATGCAACACAAAAACATCGTTGTTTAAATGAGTTGAGGCTAGTCAGTACTAGCTTGCAATTAGTTACCACACTCTTGTATATAATGCAATATTCTACACATTCATGCATTATCCCAATAATGTTATATTCAAAAAAATAACAATTCTCACCAACAAGGTGCTTCTACTATGATAAATTCAGATATGAACACTGATTCAGAACCTTCCGTCAATATGCCCATGAATAATGTTTCTTTAGACATATTGCCATCATTAGCAGCAACTAGTATACAGAAGATCAACCCTATATCACATAACATTCAACCTTCCTATTCTTCAGTGGTTACGAATGAGGCCCATTGCTCAAGTGACACACCTCCACCTAACCAGCAAGCTGCTGCCCCCTTTTTTTCTGCAGGGGCAAGACCTAAGGAATCTGAGCCCGTATTGAACACTTTTTTACCTTTTCCAGTGAAGGAACGTGTGGGGTGGCGCGGTCGTTCTCACAGCAGAGGACCAAGAAAAAGAAAAAGTTCCGAAGAGAGGTTCCAAGCACCAAGGAAACAGCGAAATTGAATTCCCTCATATACAATGTTTCAACTTACAGTTTATCTGACTCAGATGTTTCTCTTTTAGAGAAAGGTCTTAATTTTATACCTTCTCAAACCAGCTCCCTTAATGATGTTCTGGTAGATTTAAGATTATTTTGTCGTAACGTTTCACTTAAGGTTCTGTTTAGGAATAACAATGCAGTCAATACAAGTGAAGTTAAGCATTTCTTTAGAGCAAAAAGTAGTTTTACACCTAATATGCCACATAATGTTGAAAGTTTTTTAAAAATGTGTGAATCTGATTTTTATAGATGGTTTACTCAACATAAAAAAAGATGCTGCTTTTTTAACATGTCTAGAGCAGAACAAGATTCACTGCTTTCTCTAAAAAGAAACGCTGATATCATTATCAAACCAGCTGATAAAGGTGGAGCCATAGTTATAATGAACTCTCTAGACTATAACTCAGCTATGCTAAATCTTTTATCAGAAGATACAGTCTATGAGAGAATCAGTAACATGAAATGTCAGAAAATTATTAAAACTGTACATGCTGATTTATATGATCTTTTGTTAGGGGGACAGATAAGCTGTGAACTGTATGAATATCTTTTTATAGAATATCCAGTTATTCCCTTGATAAGAGGTTTACCCAAAATACATAAGGGTCTTAGACCGATACCTATGAGACCGATAGTTTCGAGTAACAACTGGGTAACCTGTACCATCTCCTCCTTTGTAGAAAGTATCTTGAGACCCTTAGTAGACCGTATTCCACATATTCTAAGAGACTCCTACCAACTAATTGACTTTTTGAAAGAACAAGATTTTAAAAATAATGATACACCTCTGTTATTAGTGACAATGGACGTCAAAAATCTATTTACCTGTATCCCTAATGAGCTAGGGCTTCAAGCAATTGATGAAGTCTTGGCTTCTTCATCTGGTTACAGTAACAATAGGATGATTCTTATACACTATCTCCTTGATGTTATACTCAACAACAATGTTTTTTTGTTCCAGGACCAACTTTACTTGCAGAAATGGGGGGTTGCCATGGGTACCCCCTGTGCTAACAGTTATGCCAACTTGGTTGTATATAACTGGGAACAAGAACATTTGTTTAACCATCCTGAGTTTAAAAGAGTGAGAGTTTACAAGAGGTTTGTAGATGACGTCCTCTTTGTATGGGATGGAACCGAATCAGAATGTATTAGATTTGTTAATGAACTGGAGAACTCTTCATCTTTTTTAAGATTCACAATAGAGACCTCCCATGTTAAGACACATTTTCTGGACTTACAACTAGAGTTTGAGGATGACAAGATAATTACATCTCTATACAGGAAGCCAACCTGGAGAAATACGCTGCTACATTTTAGCAGCATGCATCCCAGGTATACCTTTAAAGGCATAATATCTAGCCAAATGCATAGAATTTTTAAAATCTGCCAGAGTAGTGACTCCTTAGAAAGAGAAATAAACACTCTAGAGGTATTATTTAGAGAAAGGGGTTATCCCCTTAAAATGTTTATGGACTGTAAACAGCGATTTATAGACAAAAATTATAATTCAGATGGAACAGCAACTGATAGGAACACAAAGGGCAATAATTATTGCATTACAGCGAAAGCCAGATTTACAGATAAATTAAGTTATGTCACCAATTTTACTAGTGACAGTCTCAGTTTGAACAAGATTATCACTAGAAACTGGAATGTATTGGTTACAGACGCCTTCACAAAAACTATAGTTGGAGAACATCCCAGATTTATATATAGAACCTCTCAGAATATGAAAGAAATTTTATGCTCAGAGCACATATATTCATTTAATAATACTGTTTATGAAAAATTGGGTACTTTCCCATGTGGTGGATGTTCGATGTGTCCGTTTATATCTAAAAAGGTTAGTTTTATTCATCCTGAAGGCATTTTTTCCTTTATTCCTAGGTTCTATAGTGACTGTAATAGTAGCAATTTGATATACTTAGCTACATGTATTTTCTGTGATGCATTTTACGTTGGCCTAACAAAGAGACGGCTACGTGATAGGGTATACAACCACTGTTATGATATTAGGAAGGAAAAAGAGTCTAATGCTTTAGCCAAACATGTCATGGAGCATCCCAGTCATACTTTTGGGTTTAAAGTTTTAGAAATGTTGACATTGAGCCCCAGAGCAGGTGATACCAATAATCAGCTGGCCATTAGAGAATTGAAATGGATTTTTACATTAAGGGCACATATACCCCCAGGTATTAATTATTCAGTATCCATTAAACCTGTTTTAGATAATCGAAAGAAATATTGAACATCTAATATATATTCATTATACAATATGTCATTTTTATATTTTGTATTAATACTATAAGATTTTGATAATATTATTATTTTTATTTTATTTTAGTTTGATGGTCATGACTATGTAGCCATCTATATAGTAAAGATTTTTTTGAGGTTATTCATTTTTTAGATTTTTTGATCCAGATGGACTTGTTGTTTATTTTAGATGGTCTGACTACGATAAAACAGCAATAATATTGTGTGTTTACTTTATATAACAAAGACATTGCCTTGAGGTCATTCACTCCTTGGATTTTTTGACCCGGATGGATTTATTATTTATTTTATACTTTTAGATGGTTTGCCCATGAGTAAACAGCATCAATGCTGTGTTTCCACTTCTAATAGTTATTTGTGTTGAGTTGAATTAGGTTTATATCTGTTTGATGTTGATCTTGTATACTATTTGTTTTAGGTATTGGAAGTTTGTTTTATTTAGTAGTTAAGAATTTAACAAGTTTAGACATGGTAGCATTCTTGGTAAATATCTTGGTTGCAGTTATATATGGTAGATGCGGAGGTGCTGAGAGCGTCAGAGGTATGAGTATTCAGTATTTAGTTTCGGCTATCAGTACTTCTGATCGTGAACACCTCTGAGTTGGATTGCTCATGTCTTGCCTTGTTTTGGCTTGTTTTGTTTATGGGGATTGATCGGATGGCAAGGATGATGCATCGCATGGTGAGCAGCTTTTGTTATTACAGCTTTTTACTGCTATTAGTCTATAAATGTTGGTTGGTTATCTGGGAAGGTGCCAGATAAGTGATGCTAACGGATGAAGTTTAAAAGCCGATTAGTTTTGTAACTGAGGGCATTTTTAAACCTTTTTAGTTAACTGGTAACAAAACTACGTTTTCTAATAAGTCCAGATATGGTGGTTGTTTATTTGCCAGGCACGGTTACTACATAGTTTGCGAGGTAGCTTCATAGGTGATTGATGAATATTTGGAGAGCCTAATATGAATGAATTACTGGTTTTGAGAGTCTGTCGTTCCTGTATATGAACGTTGCTGAACTTGGATGTTTTTGTTTTTGCCTCTAAACAATGTTTGAAAGTAAATGTTTTGTTTTTGTTTTTGTTTTTAAATTTTCTATTCATTGAGTAATTTTTAATCATAATGGCCGTTGGGTGCTAGAGTCATTATGTGCTAGTGAGATTAATGAATGAGATCTGGTTTTTAAATGTCTTAGAACGGAAGGTTACTTGACAACTGCTTTCAGTTTGTCTGAGGGACTTACTGTTATTCTCTCAGTTTGAATTGTTTTGAGGAGGCACTTTATTTCCTTGAATCATGCAGATGCTATGTGGTCTGGTAATCTAGCTTTAAACGATGGTTTTGTTGGTTTTAAATATTAAATAATTTTAATCTGTTATTGTATATTCCATGTCAGAGGAATATAACATTATTGGGATAATGCATGAATGTGTAGAATATTGCATTATATACAAGAGTGTGGTAACTAATTGCAAGCTAGTACTGACTAGCCTCAACTCATTTAAACAACGATGTTTTTGTGTTGCATTTATTTTTAATGATATTGTGATTTATGTGTTACACACTCAATATATTGTATAAAAAGAGCATTTGAAACTTTTGCCATTGAATGGTTTTGACATGTATTCATACCATTCTCCTAATGATAGACCATTGCCCTTTTAAATATAACACAAGTTGTCTTAATTGCTATCTAATTGTGCTTTGATTATCTGGTTTTCCCGCCTAAAAGCCAAGTATAAAGATGGTTCATTTGTTTCTAACATTTACACCTGATGAAGCGTAGTTAACCTACGTGAAAGCGCTTGTGTGGTTTTTATGTAACAATAAAGAAAGTTCTACTTGATTTTTCGTGTGGTGACTCCTGTTTGGATCCATTATTGGCATTTTGGTTTTTCGCTTTCCTAACGGAGTCTTTGTTTTGTGGCTGCAGTTCTTTATATAACTTTATTCTCATAATATCTTCATCAAGTTGTAGGATATTCCAGTGCTTCTTAATAATGACCACAAAGGTGTCTTTGGCTATGTCAAGGATCTAAGCAGTCACACACAGATTTGCACTGTGCTGGTGCAATGTTGTACTGAATATACTGACCCTACTGATATCACCAACACACTTGATGATATATTCGGAGCAAGCTTCACCCCCCTACAGGGCCCACATTAATACACAAAATGTACAGTATCCCAGACATCTGAGACATAGAGGTGGTAATGGCCCTTTCAAATGGCATGACAGAGCATCAGTGGAGGCAGATCATGTCCCAGACTGCATCCTGCAGACACTACAAGACAAAGTGACCCCCCCCACCTAATATAGCAATTCAGCATCAGCCTCTACACAGGCTATATGGCCATTCAATGGCGCATGGCAACAGCTATTCCACTCCACCAAGGTGATGACACAACTGACCATGGTAACTACCACCATATAAGCCTGAGTAGCCTGATCTGCATGGCTATGGAATGCATCCTCATGGCACTCGTTAACATAGACAATGATAACCTCTAGACACTTGACCCAACCCAGGTCAGCTTGATTGAGTGTAGATCATGCCTCCTGAACCTGTTTGACATCTTACAGTCACCTAGACTTTAGTTGTGGGGTGTGGTAGTTCACACATACTACCTGGACATTGCCAAGGGTTTTGACACCATTCCCCACTCAGGTATTATTTTGACACTCACCAGCCAGTACATACACCCATATATCACAGGCTGGGTTTGCCAACAGGCTTACACACAGAACCCACATGGTAAGCCTAGCAGCCTCCATGTCCAACTCTTGACCAGTCACAACTGGTGTCCCACAGGACTCCGTACTGGAACCCCTACTGTTTACCATATACTTCTCAGAGGTACGGGCTAACACAGGTGGACTACAGCAGACTGTGTGTGGCAATTACTGAAGACTGGGAGCCATAACTGACAGTCCAACTGTCACAGACATCCTTCAAGGGGCCTTACATAGACCAACACAGGGTGTCAGAGTCATGGCCTCCAGCTAAAGACCACATATTGCATGGTCATTCCATTTTGGGAAACTACACACACAAATATTAACACATGAGTGGCAGACACTATAATTCAGATGACGTAATGGGTATGTGGGGACTACATTAGATAGTGATCTCTCCTTTGAAAATCATATCTGCGAAGTGGTTAGGGCATCCTTCTATGTTGGCCATCTGATTACTTAAGGGTTCGCATCTAGACATACTGAGGTTATTGTGCCCCTTTACTCATCACTCATCAATCCCATCATCGAGTATGATAAACCATTTGGAATGTACCTCAGAAGATACATCCAACAGCTGGAGGGTCCACAAAAGTACCTTGCCAAGAGGATTACTGGCCTCAGACATGTGTCTTATGCTGCCAGACTGAATGAACTCTTTTATTACTCAGTGGCATCTCATTTACTCAGAGATGATCTTTGCTGGCCAACAAAGCCATGTTCAAGTCAGGCTTAGTGGATGTGCTCCACCTATGGGAATCCATGTCACAGTGAGCCACACACTGTAATGAGCTATACCTTGCCACAATGATAACTGGAAGATGCTGGGGTGACAGATTCCTGTCATGGGTACTCCCCATGCTTTGGAACTACATTCCTGATTACATTATACGGAGCCCCTCACTAACACTCCAGGGAATCCTTGCAGAGTGGGTGGGGAACAGTGAATACACTCCAGGGATCCCACAATTGGCTCTGCTCCACAGAGGGACAGTTAGTTAATCAATGGGGTGGCGACAGCAAACACATTTTGGCTAGGCTTATGAATGGCCTCGGGCAGTTAGGCATGTACCTACCTATGTACCTATGAACCTATACATACAGTATCGACACATGTTGATAGCTTAATTTACTGTTCAGGTATTGACTTACCTTGTGCCAATGGCAGTTGTGTGTACAATAGTTGAGGGCTGCCTATGTAGGATGCACACAATAGACAACCTATACATGACAATTTACAGGTGGTCGTGTGTGTGTGCCATCCATGTTTACTGTGTGTGCAGCTGGAGAAGGGTGTCAGTCCATAGGTGCCTACACTGTCAGTGTATGTGCTATATGTTCCCTCTTTGCCAAGGCATGGGCATACTGGGCATGCCTCCGTCTGCCTACTGGGGCTGGCACATAGTGTTTGTGGTCTGAGTTCCTCTGTGCCTGTGGGGCCCTTGGCAATGGTGGTGGGCTGTAAGGGTCTTCACCATTCTGTCCCTGCTGCAGCTGTTTCCGCAAGATCATATTGTGTAGCATGGCACATACTATGAATATGTGGGCACACATGCCTGGAGAGTACTGCAACACTCCACCAGATATGTCCAAGCAACGGAACCATGATTTCCGCATCCCAAACACATGCTCTATGATGATTCTTGTTTCTGCGTGTGCCTCATTATCGCATTCTTGCATGGGTGTGTGTGCATTTATGATGGGAGTCATCATCCACGATTCCAGTGCATAGCCAGCATCCCCCACCAGGTGGCCATATGGGATGTCCCTCCTGGCAAATACCTGGCACAGCTGTGAGGCATGCCAGATGTGGGAGTTGTGATAGCTTCCGGGCTTCCAGCACACACATCCATGATAATGCCCTGGGCATTGCACACGACCTAGCAGTTGATGGAGGGGTATCCCTTGCGGTTTATGTAGCGCCTACCCTGCTCACCGGGTGGTGACTTGATGTGTATGTGCGTACAGTCTATTGCACCCAGTACCTCCGAGTAGTCTGCCACATGGTGGAAGAGACTCATATTGCTGGCTAACTTTTCCTGCATTTGGGGGAAGTATATGTTCTCATTGGCATGTGGTAACATAGCATCTAGGAGATGGTGGAGTACCCTGGATGCTGATGCCTGTGAGATCCCCATGATATCCCCAGTTGGCCTTTGAAAGGTACCTGTAGCTAGTATTCTCAAGCTTACACATACCTTCGTGTCCACTGGGATGGGTTCCCCTCTGTTATTTCTGGCTCTGAGGCGTGGCCAGCCACAGCTCAACAAGTTGCTGTATGTTGTCCCTGTCCAACCTGTCACGCTCTACTATCTCCAGTTCATGTAGCCCCTGGCAGGTTACCATGAGTCTGAACACTCTTCACTTCCTCCGGTGCCTGAGATGGTTGTCAGCATCCTCCTACACACCACTGTCAGTCTCCAGCACATGCTTTTGAATCAAAGCTATGGCAGCCCCTAACATGTACACATTAAAAGTTCCCCATCTGTATACACCAATGGTGCAGAGTGTCTGGGAATACACAAGTGTGTGTGAGGTGCTTTCACACTTTATACTATTGTGCTATGGATGCTGCTGGTGTAATTGGGTGTGTATGTAAAATTCCAGCTGCAGGGTATCTTAATTATGGGTTTTACAGCAGGTAATGCTATTGTGGGGCCTTTGGTGTTGAATTACGTTTGGCTGCCGTGATTCATCTAATGCCCTTTACTTTACTTTTCAACCTGATTCCCCTCCTATTGTCAGGCATGCATCCAGCTGCCGGCTTTCTTGTTTTGTACTTTCCCAACCCAGGATTGTGTAGCGAAATGTGTTATGTAGCTGATCTACTGCAAGTTTGCTTTGTTCTGCTATGACAGTTCTCTTTTCTTTGCAGTATGGCACCTCCCCTTTCCTGTTCTGCAGGTAGCTGCTAGCAGCCTTGTTAGCTGTTGTCAATGGCCCACTGTGAGTTCCTAGGTGTTAATTACTCATTTGTACTCCAATTACCATGCTGCAGCATTTCCTTATTGTCTTCCCGTATCTTTCCTGTTTCAGCTATGGTGCGTGCCGTGCACAGCCGTTTACCGGGTTCTGAGCGCGTTTTCATCCACGTTCACATGCACTTTTGGTTACCTTGTGTGCTCTCAGCTAAGCAAAGCTATGGCTACTTCAACACACCCCTATCCTGTGGCTTTGCTTAGCAACAGGCTAACTGGATTAGCAATGCTCCAATGTGCTTACAGTTAAGGTGGCGCACCCCTCTCTTGATGACATCTTTATCTCCAGGCCACACCTCGGTGTTGTACCACTATGCTGTGAGGTACATCCTTATGCTGGCGTCAATTTTGTGATTCAGTATTACTTGTCTCATTTACATGGCATTAACTACTAATTCCTAGTTAACACGCAGAACACTGTCACAGCCCCTTAGCAACCCTTGCGCCATGGTTGTGGTGTAGCATGCATGCCATTGACTATTATGGGGAATTCATGAAATGTGTTACATTGCAGTTTTATTACATATAAATATATTTTCATTGTGATCCCGTTTGTGCACCGATGCACTGCGATTTTACTTTGCGTTAGTGTGGCCATGACATTAACTGTTCTTTTTTGTGCATGTTTTTTATGCCAATGGCTATATATTTAGCCATTGGCATATATTAACAGTATAATACATGAGTTTGGTCCGCTGTTATGGCTCCAATTTTATGTTTGAAAAAATGTAAACCGTTTTTTTCGGTTTACATTTCTGCATGCTTATGCTACGCCTGCACCACTTCATGAATTGCTATATACCTTCATTTGCATGCTACACTGCTGCACATGGGGTAATTAGCATATATGCACCGGGAGCTGTGCAGCCTTGGCATATGCAGGTAGTGCACATGGAAACAGCTCATACCTGAATCGTTTGGTGGCCATATTTTGTGTTAGATCGCTGATTCTATGCCTGCACCTGGCGTAGGCTTCATGAATCCCAGGGTCAGTCTTGATAAATGTGCAAAAGCAGGAAAACTGCAACACCAGAAAAACATCAATTTGGGACAATGTGATATAAAAGAACTTGAACAAGAAGGAGTGTGTACATATTTGGGAACTGATGAAGGATCAACAATAAAACAACTTTGAATAAAATTTAGTAAGGAATATTTCAGAAGACTTAAATTAATCCTGAAAACAGCACTGACATCAAGTAACAAAATCCAAGCTATAAACCAATTTGCTCTACCTATCCAAACTTACAGTTTTGGTGTGATTGATTGGCCACAAAATGTGTTGGACAGATTAAATAGGAAAACAAAAAGGATGCTTCATGCTCACCAAATGATTTATAAAAATCAGTGCATACCAAGGTTATATATTCCCTGTTCTGAAGGAGGGATGGGCCTCCTTGAAATTGATTACATGTATAGATCTGCAATTGTGGGACTCCACACATATCTGCTGACCTCACAAGACCCAAATGTAATGAAAGCTTTGAAACATGAGGAGAAAAAAATCTAAGATGACTTCTCTGATACCAACGAAAGAAAAACAAACTGTTGAATCAAAATCGGAACACTTGAAGAAGATAGCCCAATACTCCTTAATGCAGCTTTATTTTCAAAAAAGTGGCGTTTTCGCTACAACAAAAAAGTAGCTTCATCAGAGGTTTGTAAAAAGGCGCCAACTTTTACTCATTTAAATTCTAAAGTAAACACTGACATCATTTCCTGTTTAATTAAAGAAAAACATTTTTAAAATACAAAATTTTGAACTCTAATTTCAAATTAAAACAAAAGTAAAAGACTAAAGCATCTAAAATATGTAAATACATTCCAAATACCCCATTTAATATGTTAAAAGGATCTTTTAAGAGCCGATAAGGCACCCAAAAGGTTTCGGCAAGATAATCAATCAGTAAAAGTGCAAAAAGGCACACAACTGACTAACAAACAACAACTAAGAGTCTCTTCCTTATGTTGAAGCCTTACACTAAGGCTTCTTATTAAATATGTTATTATCTAAACATTTTAATGTACAAAGAGAATTGATATACAAATAATACGCATAATTCCTAACTTCATAAAATAACTTATAAGAAACAGATAATGAGGCACCTATCTGAGGTACGACCTATATTTAGATGCCTTTAATGTGCCTGGATTGAATGAGAGTTGCAATATTGCACCAGTCTTAAAATATAGGTCGTACCTCAGATAGGTGCCTCATTATCTGTTTCTTATAAGTTATTTTATGAAGTTAGGAATTATGCGTATTATTTGTATATCAATTCTCTTTGTACATTAAAATGTTTAGATAATAACATATATAATAAGAAGCCTTAGTGTAAGGCTTCAACATAAGGAAGAGACTCTTAGTTGTTGTTTGTTAGTCAGTTGCGTGCCTTTTTGCACTTTTACTGATTGATTATCTTGCCGAAACCTTTTGGGTGCCTTATCGGCTCTTAAAAGATCCTTTTAACATATTAAATGGGGTATTTGGAATGTATTTACATATTTTAGATGCTTTAGTCTTTTACTTTTGTTTTAATTTGAAATTAGAGTTCAAAATTTTGTATTTTAAAAATGTTTTTCTTTAATTAAACAGGAAATGATGTCAGTGTTTACTTTAGAATTTAAATGAGTAAAAGTTGGCGCCTTTTTACAAACCTCTGATGAAGCTACTTTTTTGTTGTAGCGAAAACGCCACTTTTTTGAAAATAAAGCTGCGTTAAGGAGTATTGGGCTATCTTCTTCAAGTGTTCCAATTTTGATTCATAAGATGACTTCTCTGCTTAATCTAGCAGAAGTATATCAGTGTCAAGCAGGAATGGAAATCAAACCAGAAGTAGATAAATCCAGGCAGCAACTGAATGTGTCAAAAAGAAAAGAAAGAAGTTGAAGAACCAGATGAGAAACCAAGGAATGTGGAAAATGCGTAAATATAGTTGCAAGTATAGAAAACGTCTAGAAGAACTTCATGTTGATCAGGAAGGAACACATACATGGTTAAGGAGAGGTGAATTAAAACCAAGAGATGAAAGGTTAATATTGGTGGCAGAAGACAGTGGGCTATGTACATGTTGGTTTACAAAGTCCATTAAACATGTGGAAGAAACAGACAAATGTAGATTTTGCAAAACAGAATTGGAAACAGTTGCACACCTCATTGCCGGTTGGGACATACTAATGGCAGAAAGACAGTATACTGGAAAACATAATAATGTAGCAAGACTGTTGCACTGGAGATTGTGCAAATATTATGGTACTGAAGTGGCTGAAAAACACTGGAAACATGAGCCACAAAGCATCATAGAAAATTATGAAGTCTACGTCACATGGGGTCATGCATTACCAGCAGTTCAAAAGATGGATGCTAGAAAACCAGATACAGTGGTCCAAGAAAAGAAGACAAAAATAGCATTGATCACTGAAATCACCACCCCCAGTGACTACAGTGTCCTGCGTACAGAGAGACACAAAGTCATAAAATATCAGCATTTGCAAGCAGAAATGAGAGCAATGTGGAAGAAAGATACCCAGCTAGTTCCAGTAGTAGTAAAACAATGGGTCTTTAGTCTACAATCATATTTAGATATGCTACCATTACATGCAACTCCATATGATTTGCAGAATGAGTCATTACTGGGCACATTGTGGGTGCTGTAAAGAGCACTTTTGGCTGACATCAGAGTGAAACAAAACTAATTTCATGAACTTTAATCGTACTTTGCTTAGCAATGGGGCCCATTCCTGTCATGGTATTAGAAACCCAAAAGATTTGGAGAAATTAAAAAACTAGGAATTAACCCATATTTCACTAGATGGGTAGCCAACTGGCTCACTTACAGAAAGCATACAGTTAAAGTTGGGGATCCTACCTCCACCTCTACCAACAGACCAGTTACTTACCAGTGGTGTGCCACAGGGATCTGTGCTGGGCCCCCTACTGTTTGAAATCTATTTCTCAGAAGTTAAGGTGAAAATAGATGGCCTTTTGCTTATCACATTCGACAATGACTGCAAACTGTATGCAGTCATTGAGCCCCCCAAAAATGTTGACATACTACAAAAAGGACTTACACAGACAAATAATTGGTGCCAAACCATGGACTTAAAATAAATGGAAAAAAAATCATTGTCATCCCTTTCAGCAAAGGGGAAGTCCCTGAAAATTACAATATTAACAGTATCCCCATTAGTTCCAAACATGTGGTGTGAGAGATTTGGGAACACAGTTTGATAGCAACCTTAATGTCAATCACCATGTATCCACAGTAGTAAGAAAGGCCTTCTTTGTTGCACATCTCATAAGTAAGGGCATCGCATCCAGAGCTAAGGATGTTATAACTCCCCTGTACTCATCCCTCATTGGACTACTAATAGAGTACAATGCTCCCTTCTGTATGTACATCACCAGACACCTGCAGCAGCTGGAGAGCCCTCAAAGGTTTCTCACCAAGAAAATTCAGGGCCTTCAACACATGACATACATGGACAGACTGAAGGCCCTTTCACTGTACTCTGTATCTTATAGGCTGCTAAGAGATGACTTGTGCATGGCCTACAGATCAGTCTCAGACCCTGCCCTTATGGAAATGCTGCACATCCGCAAGTCAAATAGGACAAGATTCACTCACTCACTCGAGGGATTTTAACCTAGCCTGCGACATTAACAGGACATGCTGGGGAGACAGAAATGTCTCTCAGAGATTGCCACACCTCTGGAACAAATCTCAATTCATGTAAAACAGAGCTCCTCAATGACCCTATTTAAGAGTAACTTAGACCACTAGATGGGAGACTGTAAATTTACCCTGGGGTTCTCACTTATGTCCCTCTTGATAAGGACAGTTGGTATTGATCATAGACTAGCCCTGCAAATATAGACCATACAACTTGGTCAATAAAGCAACATGGCTTGGCTTATAAAGGCCCTAGGGCCAATAGCCTAGTAACCTCCTATGAACCTTTGAACTTATGAACATGACAAATGAGATAGAAGGGGAAAAATTGGACAGGTTAACAGGTTCAAGTGTCTGCCAGAAGTGGTTAAGGAGAAGGGAAATTTGAATGCGGTCAAAGCTATAATCAGAGGGGCTGCAGCCAACTTGCACAGAGTATCAAAATAGTGTATGAGAGAAGAATGGCAAAGAAGAAAAGTAAGGTGTGAAAAAGCAGTGTTGTGTTACAGAAACCTGGGCAGTGAAAGCAGAGCAGTTGAGGAAGATAGGGGTGATGCAGATGAAGTGCCAGAGATAGAGGTTAGGGTGCGCACTGTGAGACAGATGAAGAAATGAGGACATCAGTGCAGGAGCCAAGTAGACCCAATGGCAAAGAAGGTCAAAGGGAACAGATTAAGGGGGTTCAGGCACATGTGCAGGAAAGCCAAAGATAATCTGGTGAAGGAGATTTGGGACAGATAGAAAGAAGGCAAGAGGAAGTTACGTCATTCAGCAGAGAGATGGCTGGATTGTAGGTGAGAAGAGCAGCAACAGTTAGGCATGACTATTGAAGAAGGTAAGAGAGTGGCACTGAATTGATAAAGATGGTTTCATATGATTCAGTACCCCAACCCCATGTAGAAAATGGGAAAAAGGAGTTGGTGATGATTATGATGATGGTGATGATGAAGAAACGGGCACCAAGACTTGCTTGGGCATCAGATATAAGCTTGGAAAACCCTTGTCACACATTTACACTACTGGATTAGATACAGAGTGCATTTTAAATGAAGTAAATTTAATGACATGAATTCTTCTGAAAATCTTAATGGGTCAACTACATTGCCTTTGGGAATTGATTTTAAAGTACTGCCCTCTGGAAGTTAATCGTTAACTTTGTTCTGCTGGAATGGGGAGAAGGAGTAACAGGATGTTCTATGCAGAAATTAGCAAACATTATGGAGGAAGTTATCACTTATCTTTTGCCTTTACTTATCTTATGCAGAAGAAACATATTCTGGACATCAAAAGGTCAGACATTCACTAAATGAGGAGTGACATCATTAAAGTACAATAAAGAGATGCAGTAATATTAAATTTACTGATGCAATTGAAGATGGAGCCAGTTGTCATTTGCCAGTATATGCATATTAATTTCTTTATGGTGCACCCATCCCATGCTCTGCTCAATGCCTACATAGGTTTGTTGCCTACCACTGGTTCAAAAGTTCATAGGTTTATAGATTCATAGGTATATAATAGGCTAACTGCCACCAGGGTCTTTATAAACCTAGTCACGCAACACAACCCAATTGTGTTCCAATGTATCATAGGCATTTATTAGGAGGGGCGTGTTTGTTAGGAAGTTTCGAGAGGTACTGTGTGTGGGTTTGTTACTTTGAGCATGACTGTCTGCCTCTGTCTGTCAAAGAAATAAGGAATGACCTGGAGTAAATTTCCTATACATTCGTCAAGGTTACTCTTAAATAGGGTTAGGGATGGACTCTTCTTCACATGGATGGGAAGCCTGCTCCAGAGCACGGGGATCCTCCCAGACACATATCTGTCTTGCCAGCATGTCTTACCGATGTCACAAGCAAAAATTAATTCCTTGGATTTAGTGGTTCTGATGCTGTTCATTTTGCAGATGAGCAAAAGGTCCATCAGAGCTAGATCCAAGGATGCCTTATATGACAGGCATAGATTGCCTCTCAGTAACCTGTAGCCGACCTAATATTGAGATAGGGTTTTAAGGCAATCCATACAGGAAAATGTTTTTATTCCCTGGAATCTCCAGGTAAGGAGCCTTTATGGACATTCCAACTGCTGCATATGTCTGGACAGTACATGCTGAAGGGGCATTATGCTCAATTATGAATTTGATAATGGCTGAGTAAAGTGGCACTATGACTTCCTAGGACCTGGATACCATGCCCTTACTTATAAGCTGAGTGGCATGGAATGATTTTCTTGCTGCCTTGGCCACATGTTGGTCAAAGACCAGATTAATGTCTACATATATTCCCAGATCCCTGACTGCTGGGTCTACTCTTAGGCATATGTTATTAATGGAGTAGTTAGCCTGGGTGACAGTTTTCCTAAAAGACATTATATTGCATTTCTTGGCACTGACTTTTAATCTTTGACTTTGCCATTAGTCATTTGCTTATGTACGATCCTCTTGTAGGATGTTTGTGAGATGGGGGAGTCTATGATAACTCCCAGTTTGCAGTCAGCTGTGAACTTAGTCAGCCGAAGGCCCTTGAAGCATTTGCCTTTATCTCCAAGAAGTAGATGCCAAATAGGAGTGCTCCCAACAAGGAGCCCAAAGTACTCCACTGATGATCAGTCACTTACTGGAGGTGGTATCACCGATTCTGACTTCCTTGATCCTGTCTGTGAGCCAGCAGGCAATCCAGTGAGTTATGTAGGGGTTTATATCCAGTTCAGTGAGTCTGTCAACTATACCCAAATGGGGTATTGTATCAAATGAGTTAGCAAGGTACAGGTAGGTGGTATGTCCCATTTTCCCCTCATTCATTGCCTTGGTGACCTTCTCAAAGAAGCCCACCAGACTGGGTTGGGTCCAGTCTCTGAATGTTGCCTAGGTCTTTGCTGATCATTTACATAATAATTCATTACATGGCTTTGCATATTAGACTAGTCAAACAAATAGGTCTGTAGTTTCCAGTGTTAGTTGATGGTCCCCTCTTGTGAAGTGAAATAACCACTACAGTCCTCCATTCTCATGTTATAAAGCCTGTTTTGAGTGTATAGTTGAAAAATGACTCAAATGGTCCTAAGAGGTCATATTTCAAGCTATATAGGCGGCATCCAGGGATACCGTTGGGGCCTACTGAGGCTGTGTTTTGGGGTTTTGGGGTTTAGCGAGCACTGCCATGACCTATTCCATGTTAATAGTTGGGGAGGGCTCATGCTAGTAGATATTTTATTGGGGGGAGGCAGGAGTGAGTGAGGAGATGAAGTTTGAGCTGAATTTGTCAGCCAGCAAATTCGCTATGTTGCTGTGCTCAGTGAAGTTTACATCATTGACCACTAGTTCAGCACACTAATGTGTACTACCTTTGAGGTTTTGGACATAATTGTAGAAGGCTGTGTGGTTGTGTTTACCCTGTGAGTTTATCCTGACCTCATAATTGGTCTTGTTGAAGTTAATTAATTCTCTTAGATTCCTGTTTTGTTTAATTATACAGCTGATATTATTATGGGAGTTGCTCTTCATGATTTTAGCAGTGTTTTTTTTTTCTTTTTGTTATATACCCTATTAAGGTTAGGATTCCACCACTGTGATTTGTTTTTAGAATTTGTTTTGTGCTTATTTTTAGTAGGTACAGCAGCCTCTATACAGGCATTAGCATAGCTTTATAGGGTCTCTGTGAACAATTCCCAATATGTTGTGAACTCGAAGTTGGGAGGCGCATTACATTTTGACAAGTTATAGTTTAATAGGGTTTAGTTTGCATTGGAAAAATTCTTAACTGATATGGAGTTTTCTGGAGATACTAAGTTGATTTTTATTTCAAAGGAGACAGCTTTGTGGTCTGACCTCGCCAGTGATGATGTGACCGGGGAGATGGGGTGGGTGTAGAACTCTCCCATATTGATGAGTACCAAGTCCAGTATGTATGAACCTCTGATGGGTGTGAGCACTATCTGGGGCACTGAAGCTGGAAAGCACCATACCACATCATTGTTAGCATTAGCGCCCTCACCATGAACCAGGATTAACTGGAATCCCTCACCATACAGAACAATACCTCAGGCATGGGAGATTTCAACTATCCTTCCATAGACTGGGGGACATACACAAGAAAAACATGCTCAACAAGAGGTTCCTGGACTTTATTAACACAAATGCTCTGGAACAGATAGTCTGTACCCCCACTAGGGGCTCTAATGCTCTGCACATAGTACTCACCAACATGGGGGGGGCACTGTACTCCCCCATGTGTGATGCCCTCTCTGGTTAGGTCAGACCACAAGTCAGTCTCATTTGAAGTAACTACTGGAACTGACACCCTCACAGGAACAAAAATTATAAAAAACTTCACCAAAGATAAATACAGCTTACTAAGCAATGGTATAAAAAGCGTCATACCACCTGCAATTGCAGACATCAATGATCAATATGCAGAAGTGTATAGAAATGCCCTGTACAAACACTTAAGCAACTGCATAAACTCTGCTGTACCTGACCAGATCAAAACCAAGTCTTCCTGTAAAAACAAGCCACTGTGGTGGGTTTCCAGTACAAACAGATTATATAACAAGAGGAAAAAAATGTTGTCCAAAGGCAAGAGGGCTATCACTCTGCAGAGAAAGAGTTCCCTCCTTAGCCTAAACAGAAAAATCAGAAGTCTTGTAAAGTCTTCTAAAGCAAATTATGAAACTAAAACTGCATCCCTAGTCAAGGAAAATCATAAGGCATTATTTAACTACATCTGAAGTCTAAAAGGGAATGCCCTGCTATGTACAGAAATGATTGTAGATGGAATCACTCATACTACTCTAGAAGATATCACCAACCTGATAGCGGAGAGATTCAGGGTAAACTTCACCACCTTATCCCCACCTACCATATCCCAAAGCATGTTTGACACCAGCCATCTGTCAAGCATCTCTAGAGAACAGGTTAACTCTGCACTTGCCAAGGCCAAAAACAGCCATTAATGGGACAAGATAATATCCCAGGTTGTTTACTAAACAATCTAAAACAGGACCTAGTCATAGCTTGAGAACTGGTCATGTTCCTGCAGAAAGGAGAACAGCAAAAGTAGCCCCCCTTGCACAAAGGGGGGCCATCAACTGACCCTGGGAACTATAGATCCATAAGTCTAACCAGCCTCATCTGCTAGGCCATGGAAAGAACTATCATGGACCTTATCAACAAAGACATAGGTGACCCCCAAATGATGGACCCAACCCAGTTTGGCTCATTCACTCCAATGGAACTCAAGAAGTTTGAGTAACTTCCAATGGGCAGAGCCTAAGCCTTTGACAGAATCAAATCATGTACTCACATTTCAAACAAATGTTCACATGTCTGGAACCATAAGGGTTAGGAAAGAAGTATAAATCGCAAACCCTTCTGGGCAAACTATTTTTGTAGTGGTAGCATTCTTTTTATTCCAGGTCTTAAACTGAATTTTACAAGGCACAGTAAACACCCCCCCACCCCCAGATTCTCGAAAGCTTGCACGGCGTGCAAGATCGGTGCAGTAGCTCAAGCAGGCAAAATGTCTGCCATGAGATCCAGGAACAGCCTGCAGGGGCGTGCACGAGCGCTCCTGCACTAATCCTGCATGGGTGAAGCCCTGGTATGCAAATCACCCCATCTGCAGGAGAAATCTATGCAAATTAGGTGATTTTGCAATCCAGGAAGCTTGCAACCATCCATGCAGAACTAGTGCTATCTGCAGAAATGTACTCGGTTAGTAACCGAGTACATTTCTGCAAAATCCAAAACGGAGCTGTGACAGCTCAAAATAAAGGCTGCATATCATGTAGTAAGCATGCCAATGGCCAAGTATAAGGCAATTGGCATTGCAAACATAAAAAAAGATACAAAAATCAACTTTTATTTTCTTTTTAGCTGATCTCGGCTGTTTAAGTGTAGGGCAGCGGCACGCAAATGGGATCGGGGGAAAATAACAAAATGAACTTAAATTAAGCATTCTAACTAAAATCAGTATTCTGCCATGCAAGCCAATTGCAGGCAGAAGACAACATGGCCAGTGAGTAGTAGTTCCTAAGGGGGGAGGCTCAGTGTAAGACATGTAACTATGCACTAGCAGGCAATCCTATGCAAATGAGGGGAAGGATAGTGAATCCTACTTTTCCCCAGCATGTGAGTCAGGTCCCAACAGTGTAAGAGTAGGACTAGCTTGGTGCAAGCCTAGGAGTTAGGTGACATCATGGGGGGGGGGGTGTCAGGCATTCTGTAATTGGATTGGAGCCCTGTGGCTCGGGTTTGCTCCTAGCTTAGCACAGCTAAGCTAGGGGGTGTGTCTAAATCTGCCTAGAACTCTTTACAAAGCCTAAGGGGGTGTGCACGCACCAGGATTTACATAAAGAAAAAAGAAGTTAAACCAGGAAATTGCAGCAGTGTGAACATATGAGCACTCTGTTTGCATGGCACACACACACGGGTTTAAACAGGAAGGCAATGGGAAGGGAAAAGAGCAGTAGGAAGGGAATCAAGGAGAATTAGCATAGCTGGCAGGTGAAATGTATCAGAATCAGCCAGTTACAAAGGCAGCAGACCGGCCCAGCCCACAACACTACTATAAACTATGAAAACACCTTCCCATCTGCTTTTTCCCACACTCTGCACCACCGGTGTATACAAGCAGGGACATTTTAACAAACAAACCGACAAAATGAGATGGGCTGCAGCAGGCAACATAGAACAACATGTGCAAGAGGCTGAGGGTGATGAGGATGTGAATGCTGCTGATCAACCCACAGTGAGGAGACAGAGAAGAGTGTAAAGACCCAGAGTAACCTACCAGCGGCTACATGAGCTGGAGATAGTGGAGCACTATAGGGTGGACAGAGACCTCCTACAGCAAATTGTTGAGCTGTGCCGGCCACACCTGACACACCAAACTGACCGAGTGGAACTCATCCCAGTGGATACCAAGATATGTGTAGGTCTAGGAAAACTAGCCACAGGTACCACCCAAAGCTCAACTGGGGATATCATGGAGATCTCACAGGCATCAGCATCCAGAGTATACCACCAGTTCCTGGATGCCATGTCGGCACATGCCAGTGAGCATGTATATTTCCTCAACACCCGTGAGGTGTTGACCAGGAATATGCGTCTCTTCCACCAAATAGCAGAATACCCTGAGGTAGTGGGTGCTATAGACTGCATGGACATATGCATCAAAGCACCACCTGGTGATCAGAGTAGGGCCTACATCAACCGCAGGGGAATCCTCTCCATCAACTGTCAGGTCGTATGTGATGCCCAGGGCATTATAATAAATGTGTGTGCTGGCTGCCCTGGAAGCTATGACGATTCCAACATATGGCATCTGATGCAGCTATACCAGAGATATGCCAATGGGGGCATCCCCTATGGTCACCTAGTGGGGGATGCTGGTTGCACACTGGAGCCGTGGCTGATGACACCCATCAGAAATACATGCACACCTGAACAAGACCACCATAATGAGGCACACACACAGACCAGACGTATAATAGAGCATGTGTTTGGGATGCTCAGGTCATGGTTCCAGTGTCTGGACACATCTGGTGGAGCCTTGCAGTACTCACCAGCTACATGTACCCAAATTGTTATGGTATGTGCCATGCTACACAATATGATCCTGCTGAAACAGCTGCAGCAGGAACAGCATGGGGCAGGGCCACACAGCCCCCCACCAATGCCAAGGCCTGCACAGGCACAGAGTGACTTGGAGGAGAAACAATCTGAGCTTGTCCAAGTAGGTAGATGGAGGCATGTCCAGTATGCCAAGGCTGCGGCAAAGAGACAACACATAGCACATACACTGACACAGTAGGGACTCAGGGAATGGCACCTCTCTCTGACTCGCACATGCAGTAAAAGGCATGCCCAACATGACACTACCTGTGCTCAACCATGTATTGGGAGTGTAATACTGACATACAAAGCCCTCCAGCACCATCCTCAAGTCTGGCACACCCTCAAGGTAAGTCAATCAACCTACCAATTGCCAAATGGGGTAGAATGTGTCATTACCTGTATCTACGGTATGGATGTAAGCATCTAAGGGAATTGGGTGGCTGAATGTTATGGCAGCAGACAGTAGACACTCATAGTGGCACCATGACATCTGTAACACATACTGGATTCACCATAGTAGCCAGTACTACACAGGGTGACAAAACCCACTGTAGGAAATGTGCTGAGCAACGTGTGTCCGTATGACTCACACATGCCAGTCAAGGCGGTTCACATACCCAACAACAGTCTCAGCCAACAGGACAGGTGTAGACAAACCCAAACAGAGCCTGTGCTATGGCTACTGAATGATGGCTATGGTCAACTTCCTTCCCAGGCCTACACAGACAGACTACAGCAGGTCAGGCAGTGGGATGTTAGTTCTAAAGGGTAGGAAGTCAGACACTAATATGTAGGTCAACCAAAGCCACGGTCTGTAGTACATTGATATGTCTCTAGTCAGCATGATAGGTAAGAATGCAGAATGAAATGGAGTACCTGACATACCAGTGCAGTCATAGCAAGTGCGTACAAGTGTCAGGTGTACCCCCCCCATCCTATGTAGTAATGTAATAACAGTCAGGTGTGCCCCCCAATCCTGTCTAGAAATGTAGAAATAGTCAGGTGCGCCCCTCCCCCATCCTATGTAGTAATGTAATAACAGTCAGGTGTGCCCCCCCAATCCTGTGTAGAAATATAGAAATAGTCAGGTGTGCCCCCATCCTACATAGTAATGTAATAACAGTCAGGTGTGCCCCCCAATCCTATGTAGAAATGTAGAAATAGTCAGGTGTTCCTCCCCCCATCCTACGTAGTAATGTTATAACAGTCAGGTGTGCCACCCCCAATCCTGTGTAGAAATGTAGAAATAGTCAGGTGTGCCCCCCCATCCTACATATAAATGTAGTAACAGTCAGGTGTGCCCCCCAATCCTGTGTAGAAATAGTCAGGTGATCCCCCCTCCATCCTATGCAGAAATGTAGGAACAGTCAATGCCAAATGCTTGATGGATACCCTGCAGAAACAGCATGCTACCTGTCGGTGAACAACACAAAAGTCAACACAGCAGTACAAACCACCTGGACTCAGTCCATGCATTAAATACACATGGGCATACTGGGCATGCTCACACACTTAGAGAAATGAAGGCAATGTCAGTCAACAACATACTGAAATCCATACTGGGCATGCTCACACACTTAACCACACGAAGGCCATGTCTGCAAACATCAGTGGACCAGACATATCTGGCAGGCGCAGTTGTTAGTGCAGACACGTGTCAGTATGCACCACTCATGTCTTGCACACACAGTGGCTAGGAATACAGACATATATGTAAGGACAACACACTATAATAAGTCAAAGGTAGACATACATAGATTTGTGGAAGAGGGTGACTGTGACAAGGAGCCATCCAGGCCTTTCCCACCCAGCACACAGCCAAAGGGCCCCAACCACATGAGGTTCAGATGTCACTCACTGCAGATACTAGTCACCAGTATCTGTCAGCATTGCAGAATATGTGGTGTATGTGCCAGCTGTGCGACATGACTGTAAAAGGAAGTAGTCTTCTAGCAGCTGTATACACATACCTGTGAAATATAACACTGTGTGTGCCCGCATGTGGTGTGTCAACCCCTAGATGAATGGGTTATGGCCCATGCACACACACTGCCCTCCCCATAGCCCTACTATGACAAGCCTGCTGAGGTCATCTACTGTGAAATACACGTTTTGGAGAGGTGCAGCCCAACAATCTCCATGGTGTGTCACATAACTGCATACTGCTGTATTGTGATAAACTAGTTAGGTAGGAGTTCTAATCCTGCACTTGGGAACTGTGTGTCTGTCTGTCTGCCTGTGTGGGGAGCAATGATTTTTAGGGTAGTCACACTCCCTACAATTCAAATGCTCAACTTTGGCAAGGCTGCTGATGTCATCCACCTAGAAATACACCTCTGGGAAGGTTGTAACCCAGTAATCTCTGTAGTGCATCCTATAACTGCATACTGCTGTAGTGTGATAAAGTAGTTAGGTAGGTGTTCTAATCCCAGACATGGTAAGTGCTTGTGTGTGTCTGTCTTTGTAGAGAGCAATGCTTTTTTGGGTAGTCACACTGCTTACAATTCAAATGCTCAACTTTAGCAAGGCTGCTGATGTCAATCAACTATAAATACACCTCTGTGAAGGCTGTAACGCAGTAATCTCCGTAGCGTATCCTATAACTGCGTACTGCTGTAGTGTGGTAAAGTAATTAGGTAGGTGTTCTAATCCCGGACATGACAAGTGTTTGTGTGTGTGTGTGTGTGTGTGTGTGTGTGTGTGTGTGTGTGTGTGTGTGTGTGTGTGTGTGTGTCTGTCTGTCGGTGTAGGGAGCAATGCTCACACTTGTTACAATTCAAATACTCTGCTTTGGCAAGGCTGCTGATGTCAATCACCTAGAAATAAACCTCGGGAAAGTTGCAATCCAGAAATCTCTGCAGCATGTGCTATAATTGCATACTTCTGTAGTGTGGTTTAGAGCTCTGGAAGGGTTCTAGTCTCGCCCATGGCAGTTCTGGATGTTTTGTGTATGTTTCAATGTCTGTGTAGGGAGCAATGCATTATAGGCTAGTCACACTCAGTACATTTCAAATGCCCTACTTTGGTAATCCTGCTGATGTCATTCATTGTGAAATACACCTTTGGGGAAGGAGTTCTCCAAATATCCCCATGATGCGTCCTATAACAGCTCCATGCTGTAGTGTGATATAGACCTCTGTTAGGGGTTCTGTACCCCTACATGTTGGTTGTGGATGTTTTGATTGTGTGTCACTGTCTGTGTAGGGAGTAATGCATTTTAGTATAGTCACACTCACTCCAATTCGAATGTCCTACTTTGGCAATCCTGCTGATGTCATCCAATGTGATATGCACCTTTGGGGAAGCAGTACTCCAGTAATCTCCATGGTGCGTACTATAACTGCATAGTGCTGTAGTATAATAAACTAGTTAGATAGGGGTTCTACTCCCAGACATGACAGGTGTGTGTGTTTTTAACTCGTATCCTGTGTGGAGGTGGGTGTGAATGTGTGACACCTGGGCCCAATGTGGAGCGGGTTTTGCAAATTTCGTATATGGTGGCTCTAGTATATATCACAATGTCCACCATACAGGGATAACAGATGTGAAATAGCTGAGAGGCTGGGGTGCAAATCCATTCCCATACATGTGACATCAAGGCCAGGCAATCACAGTTAGCAACCCCAGTATTACCCAGAGCACACTGTCAACCCATATCTCATACACACACACATGCCTAGGCAACAGCCAATATGTGGGTAGTATACTGCATATTGGCCACTGATAGTAACTATGGAGTGATTGCAATGGGATACAGAGGGCATGGCACCCTGTCCATCTGTCCAATAGACACATACATGCAGACAGTGCACCTTCCCCATGTTCCCCAATGGACACCTGCAACACCTATGGTGCCATCACATGTGACCCACAAAGGACATGCCATGCCTGAAAACATGCCCTGTATTGACAGATGCCATTAACACCAAGGAATGTCGTTAGCATGCTATCAATGTAGTTGCAGGGTAAACCTGCTGTCCACTACCAGTTCCCACCATAGGTGGCCAAAACTGACACATCTGATGATAATCTGTATACACAACATGGGCCAGACACTCCAGGTACAGTTCCACATGTCACTGTACATGTGTGTGGGAGGTGTGCACATCCCAGACACTGTCCATGTCATGGACTAAGGAACACATACATGGCAAGCGATATACAGCATTGGCCACACACAATAGACATTTGGAAATTGCATATCCTTGTTATTCAGGCCTGAATTTTGTTGGGTTGTTGTAGGTCATGAATTGGGTCATACAGAGGTCCTTGGGTGGTCTCTGCGGTTTGGCAATAGGCTAGATTAGATTTTGTTAAGATTTGATAGCAGTGATGTTTAATGTGCTAATTAGCTGTTCTAAGCTTGCCTCTGTGCAATGGCTTTGTTTTAACCACACTAAGTTGCAGGTTTCATTTCTAAGGGAAGTTTTATAAACAAAAGTTACTTTCTGGGTGTTTGTGCCTATAGACATCACTGTTAACCACTTAATGTAATAACACCAAAAATAATTGCTTGAGAGCATAATGCTTCGATAAAACAACTTAAATGAACTACCTTGATAACGCCATTTCATGTATTAAGAACCTGTAGAATGATTTAAAGGCAAAATCAATAAATAAATAAAAACAAAGCAGTAGCATTCTAAACAGTTAACTGGAGGGCAGAACAATAAAATAAATCTCTTATCTTCCAAAGATAGAGTATGATTAACTTAAGACCCCCTCAGAGTATGGCATGGGTGCTAATTAGATGGGATTGATTGACTCTGGGAGACAATTTGTAGTAAGGGAGGTTTACTCAAGGGCAATACTGATTTGCTGGGCAGGCACTTAGTATTATGGATATATGAAAAACAATGGGTGGGAAAGTGCTTAAATAGGTTGGGCAACAGACAATAGCAAAGAAAGAGGGAAAGAAGGTACTTTGGAAGTCAGATTACCATATGGGGCAGAAGCCAGAGACACAGCCCTTTAAAGCAGTAGCAAAGTAAACAGAAAGGCCCTGGAATGCAAATTTATATAGTAGTGGAACTGGTTGTCCATTCCATTGACTTTCAGTCCTCTCCCTAAAGAATTACTTTCAGTGATCTAGGCATTAGTTGGTCATTTATAATATGCTGTCCTTGCATTCTATTCTTTCTGCTGAAGCTGACCCCCTTAATTCTACTTATGATCTCTTTCACACATATCATGCCTAATCTCTTCTGGCTTCCAATGTGAAGAAGTCTAATTCTTGTAGCCTCTGATCCTATGTTTTTCCTGTACCTTCCGTGCCTTCTGCTAGATATTGCAGCATATATACTATGGACACAAGGTAAGACAGCATAAATACTAGAAAATCCAGGTACTGCAGCACAAATGCTGCAGCAGATCGGTATGGCAGCAAACATATTTGCTTGAATTTAAAAAAAAAAGTGAATCTTTTTCATTTGGTCTGTAAATATTTCCCGTCTTGCATACCTTATTGGATGGTTCATCCTGTCCACAGTCTTCTTATAGAGGATTAAATGGTATTTCTGGGAGCACTGTGCAGGATGCACTTTTAAGTTACTTATTATCAGGCTTTTTTTTTTCAGAGGCAGACAGTTTCTTTGTAGAAGGCAGGGTACTGTTTATAAAGGAAATGTTTTGGGGGAGCTCTGATTAAAATATGAACAGAAATTCAGTCTTTGTTTTACCCTGTGTCTAGGAATGTATTAATGAAATAACTGAGAAACAGCATAGAGGAACTGAAAGTAAACACTGATTTTGTTTTCATTCCTCTTATTTTTGCATTTATAGCCAATAATGAATTCTCCCATGGAATTCATTCTGTAAAGTCAGGTAGACTGACATAACAGCTTAAAAAGCTTTTTAAAGCCTTGACTATGTTGCAGGCAACCTGAGTTCAAATGGCAGCTCCGGGTCTTGTGGGAGCTGGTGGGGAAGAATGGCAGAGAAGGACACTGCCTGCTTGACCATCCTGTTGGGAGGGAGGCAGCACTGCCTCTCCGCATGCGGGACACACCTAGTAGGATCACTAGGTGTCTGTGCTTGGAGCTTGAATCTGTTGAGTCTGTGCTGTCATGTGCAAGTTTCACTAGGGATTTAGAGAAACTCTTGGAGGGTAGCTATAGCAGAGCTCAACAGCACCATTGCAGGGGAGAGAGGGTGTTTTGCTGAAGGAGAGGGCAGACCACCCAGCAAGACTAGCAGACCTTTATCTGACTCTCTTTTGGAGATTGCTTGATCAGGAACAAATGAGCTGTAGGGCTCTTACCTACCCAGGAATCCCTGACCCCAGAACAAAAATGGTGATTGTGTGAAGGGAGAGGTACATTTGGGCTTGGTCCTATAGGGATGCAAAAAAAAAAACTTAAATATTTCACTTAGAATTAATATATGTTTGTTGGTAGATTGTCATTTTTCTAATTAAACCAGGGAATGTATTTTACATTTTGTTATATTTTTATTTATGTTTTGGCTTTTGTCATGGCTGTTTCTAAGAGTATTGTAGGTAGGAAATTTTAGGTGTCTTTACAAATGTTACAGTTTTATAGTTTCTCATTTACTCGACTAAAACTTTTTCATCAATACCAGTCTTAAGTGTACTTATTTCCTTAAATGTAATATAGTCTTTTTTGGTGTGGAAAATAACACTGTGATATGAATTTTCTACAACCAAAAGTCCAAGCTTTATAATATTGTGTGCCCCTTAACTGACACGGTGATCTGTATCTGTATCAGTAGTAAATTGTACTAGATGTGCAATGACTTTTGTATTTCTTTTTTTTTCTTTAATTGTTCTTCTTTTGGCTTTTCCCGGTCAGGGGTCACCACAGTGGATCACCTGGCCGCTCATGATTGGCAGTAGAGTTTGTACAGTGTTGAGTTGCCAGCCCAGCACCCAACCTTCCACGGAAGACACACACATGCACACACTGACACCTAGGGCCAATGTAGAGTGCCCAATCCACCTACAGCATGTCTTAGGGATGTGGGAGGAAACCAGAGCACCCAGAGGAAACCCACATGACCAAGGGGAGGAGATTCAGACTCTGCACCGAAGGCACCCCAGCCAAGGATCAAACCGGAGAACCTCTTGCTGTGAGGCTACAATGCTAAGCTTTTGTTAGCCAACCAATTCTTAAAAAGTTAAAAGGATCAGTATATGGAGCAATCTGTGTAGAGGAGTATATGTACAATACTTTAATATGTTTCCCAGTTTTATAGATGGCCTAACTTCATGCTAAATAATACGATGGAAGCAACATTATATGAATGTATGAATGGTGCAAGCATGCAGGAATTGTTTTTATTTCTTTGTGGTACAGAGTTTTAAATAATTCAGAAATAATAATATGTGTGATTACAGTGCTCTAGTTTGTGAAATCAACCATGTTTTTTAGTTCTGCCTTTTATCATATGTAATATATAACATTTTTTTCACAACAACAGTCCCAGATTTTGCAATCAGAAAAATATATGTGCTCCATAATGTATATTTTTTATTGCCACCCAAGTCATGTCATCAGAAGTCTATCGCAATCCTACCCATGCCATCAAAACATTTATAACATGTATCACCATTAACTCCACATCATCATTTAATCAAAAAAATCAATAAAAAGCAATCCTAAGATATTTATAGGTTCATAAGTTCATGGGTAAGTAATAGTCTAGCTGCCATTAATAATTTCCCTTATGGTGCTGGAATTAATCTGTCTCATTTGATGTGCACACAAAAATGAGAACATTTAAAAACTGCACATATAAAATGCGGGATTGCATAATCTCATATTATCATTGTCCAACAAAAATAACTCATCTTACTTAAGACTGCAGTTAACAAGAAAAAGGAAAAAAATCTCTTGCCACAAACTGCAAATACACACAGAGTGCATATGTTATATAATGCATATCTCACACACATACACAATTACAAAATGTGTGCAACAGTATATAAACACATTCAACACCACTCTATAGCCAAGCTGTATTTGTGTGAACAGAAAAATGTGCTTTGTATCTACCTAGAAGAAACATTACCCTCTCCCCTATCAAAAACAACTATCCCACCTAAAATACATATGCAGAAATGCTATCTGACCTTGGTTAATCAAACTAAAAACAAAACAAAAAAAACTCTGTCTGGCAAATCAGAAAATAGCAATGGCAGTAATTCAGATCTCCCAAAACACTAAACAAAATACAATACGAAACTTCCTTACAAACAAATTAACGTACAACCACAACTACACTGCAGAACAGAACAACAAGATGCCTAACAATAAAATAAAAAGACTATGCAAATTATTTCAGAAGTATAATGTGAAAAAACAGCAATGAGACAGTCCATAAATAAAAACCTTCACTGATAATACAAAGCTTATTTAATAGAAAACTTGTATACTGCAGTATATTGAAATGAATGGGTGACAGTAAGACAGGTGAAAAAAAACAGGTAAATCTTACCCAGGGATAGGGTCTAGTTAGTTTGATACATAAAATATTATGTACTGTAGGGTTTGTGTGCTCAGATTGTAATTTGTTGCTTACCTACCTGGCACAAAACTCATTCCCTAAACCTTTAGTAGATGATATCTTTTATGTATTGCACACAAAAATGTCATAATGTATGTATGTTTATAAATGTGCACAAAAGTGCCTTATACCCAACCTGGTTTGGGAATTTTGGGAAGGAGGCGTCCACACACTTATCTTTACTGGAAGGGTGCCATATTCCCTTCTTGAAAAAAGAAGAGGTGCACAAGCAGAAAGAGAGGCAGGCTCCGGTTTGAAAAAGCCTAGAAAAGAATCCAACTGGAGCTTCATAAAGACAGAAGAAAGAGAGTATCTGTCTAGCACTGAACAATGCCAGTGTCTCCATGAAATGACAAGGGCAATAGTATGGCATCCCTGCACAAATTTGAATAAGCTCTGATACCTGAGGAAAAGAGCGCTGACCCCATAATTAACAGGAAATTCATGTGAAAAGGTAAGAATGTGTGTTTGTTTGGAATACTGAAGAATACGTTTGGCATGATTCTAACACCTCTCTGTTTAATACAACTGGGCTCTGGAAGAAATTTTATAGTTTTGAACTGGGTGAACTGAAAAAAACCTTATTTTATATGAAAAGCTGGAATGCTGGACTTTTCTTATTGTTATATTATTCAATTAAACTTTGAACATGTGTGCTACTCCTTGCAAATAAACCTCTGTGAGTTGTAAAGAAATGTGGAGACCTGATTTTTATGACTATAATATAATACAGTGGTGACAGATTTGGTAGAATGTAATGCCAGGCAATTGAAATGTAAACCAATAGCTTCCAGGTTACTGAGAATTTACTGAAAATTATTTCTACACCGGGCATTGAAGTGAGGTGGAGAATAAGCCTCCCACTGAATCTCTGTTGACAAAGTTCCTAAATGACAACTGGACAGAGTCATTAGGTTTGTCTTTGCCACACAGAAATCAGAGAAAAACAGAAGCTTGCTTCTAAGAGTGAAGTAAGTGAAAAATATACTATGTATAAAAGAATTCCATTAGAAACAGAGATACAAAGACAGATGCTGTTGAGTATTTTAACAAAGGTGCACACAATTGCTGAAACCTTACTTACTGTAGAGATGTATAGTGAATGCAATAAGCTCAGAATATGTTATAAATGTTGTACCATTAGACATTTTGTGCAGACTGAAAGAAATTAATGAAGCTGGCTATAAACATGTAAGCATTGCAAAAGAATTCTTAAAATGCGAAAAGAAGCATTGCTGCAATTTAATCAAAGAAACAACAACTGAATTATGAAGCATTCTGGGTTCAAATTACTTGAGACTTGGGGAAAGCTGTTTGAAAATTTTGCACCGCAAGGAAGTGAAGTAATGACCGATATAAAACTATTGTGAAACATTTTGGTAGAAAGTACAAAGTATATGTTTAGAATCAATGGGGGAACATCCAGTGACTCTTCTCATGTTTCTGTTTGAGAAAATTAAAATTTGTTTATTGTGTTTTCTAAGCTAAAGTCTAGCATGTATGTGAAGCATTAATAGGTTCTTAGGTTCATTGGTACAGGGGCCTTTATAACCCAAGCCATACTTTCCAAATGCATCCGACAAGTTTTGATACCCTTGGATTATTTTAAGAGATATATGTAAGCTTGGGCATGGGTGGTCAGTCTGTCTGTCTAACAGAAATATAGGTGCCAGAACACAGGGTAAGTCTTTGATTCTCCATCCACTGGTACACGTTTATTTATTTATTTATTTATTATTTATTTTACACTTGTTGACTGAGATTGTCCGACTCCAACATATTATACAATTTTCATTATAAATTAGCTTTAAACAGCAATGTTACAGGATTATTACAAGGCATTAAGTAGCAATACAATGTTATACAGTGTCAATAATCAAGAGTATAGCATAACTATTTCAAGATGTATTAAAAGAAATATGCCATTAAGACGAATATAGTTTTTGGGGTAAGTGGTTACAAAAACCCAGTTATGCACTCTGTTTACATGGATTGGAAGCCTCTTCCAGTGAAGGGGCAGTCTGTGAGACACATATCTGTCCCTCCATGTTCAATGCAGATGAATAATAATTACTATTTCATAAGCTAGATGTACAATGGTACGGCACTTCTTAAAATATTAAAAAATATTGATCCCTGGGTATGAACAAAGTAATATTTCTGCATTGTTTGTTCTACATGTGACAAGAAAAGGGAAGACATGTCTAATGGGGTGTGGAATAAAAAAAGAAATAAAGCGAATGAGAGTTTTTTAGTGAATAAAACATTGCTAAATTACTGAGTACTAAGCTGGTAGCAGCACAGCATGCACAGTGAAACTTAACAAGTGGGTAATTTAGAGTATGGCGTGTTGCAATAATGGAAGCCATAACCGTTCACATGAACTCAGTGTCAGCTGTTGCATTTCATGGAACTTTATGCATCACTGATTCTTACCAGCTGCTCTATGAAATGCATTACTCTAATGAACAGTAATACCAAACAAGTACCACATAAACTTCTGTGCTGCTAGCATGGGAATCATAGATAGAAAGCAAGCATTCCTGAGTAATGAATTGTTAGTTCTGAGGAACTGTCATACCTACAACAAGAAAGATAATTAACCTGTGCTCATATGGAGATTTGTTCTAGGCACCCTATTGAAATGTCAGGGTTTCCAATGTTGAGCCTTCAGAAGCCGGAAATGTCAAACAAAATAAAGAGAAGAGTAAATATTGAACATTGCACTTCTCTTTTAACCTTTTTTGCAGGGATTGCGAATCCCTGTACATTCCTCGATGTGGCGGGCATGTCATCTACACTCCTGAAGTAATATACACCAACTCCAAGATGACCATACCTTGATGAAAAGCAGTACTCCAAGAAATTGCATTCATAGACTTAATATATATATATATAAGTCTGGATTTTTGATCATTTGATGTCCATATTCCAGGACTCAACATTGTGAGTTTACAGATTTCAAATTGCTACCTTTCTTCTGCTATGATGACCGAGTCTCCACAGCAGTTAAAGGCTTGTGTTACAAAAGAGACTCATAACAGTGATCATAATATCAACATAAAAGTTTATGGGCTGTCAGTCTATGAGACAAATGTGCATGATGTGCCACAGTTAGAATGTTGAACTATCTGGTGGTGAAAATAAGGGATTTATGGCTGTGTACCGCAGGAAAGAAAGAAAACTGTATGCAAACCTAGAGAAAATAGTTGTGAGACGGCAAATTTCTTGCACTGAAAATAAGAGTCCAATAATGTAATACACAAAACAATAAATGTGTTACTACCATGGGCAGTGAATACATATTAAGCTCTACTGAGATATACTGGCACGAGGACACAAAAGAATATGGTTTTGCTGGTACTTAACGCTGTTCACAAATAGTTCTACGGTGCGGCAGAATAAGAATGTTTTGTATCTAGATATTTTGCTAGATCAAGTCAAATGGGTATTTTAAAGTCAAATGTTATAAATGTACAAAGTAAAATCTTATTTGAGACTATAGATATGGCAAAGCAGCAAAGTAGAACCATCTTTAAACAAACAGAATCAATAACAAAGTTTGGATCAGATAGTTTCTGAAGATGGAACTAACATGACAGAATAAAAAAAACTAATTGGCTGATGACCATTAAAAGAGATGTCAAAGTAAAACAGAGAAATTGCTAATTTGTATAAATGGTGAACATTCTTTAGAAGCTGGAAAAATGAAACATAATGGTAACTGAAAGGGCTAACGTAGGTGACATTACAAATCAAAAGAAAAAAAAAAGAGTCTGTTTTAAATGTGTTCAAAAAGACAATGTATAAAAGGACAAAAGAACAAAATATACTTTTAGAAAAGGAAGATCTTCATGCAAAAGAAAACCCAGTAATGACTCATTGACTGATACACAGCTTGTAGAACAAAACTGTAAAAGAGGATCAATCAGCCTGATATCACGTAAGCTGTGCTTCTTTGTACGAAAGTGGAAAACTTAGCTAAGCACTGTTGTGGAAGTGTTTTGTTGCAGTATGAGACAGTGCCACAGTGAGGTATAAATTGAGAATGAAAATTCACATATAAGTTTTAAGCTGTAAAAGAAAGAACTATTAATACCAGCACAAAACTTAGAGAAAGTTCAAGCAACAGAAACAGTCAGTACACTAAAAGATAAAGCATTCACTGTTAAATTGGTAAACACAAGTAGCACTTTTATATCATATCATATCATCTCAGTAGAAAGGCAATTCATTTTTCAGAAGCTTATACTGAGAGGTGAAAAATAATTAACTAAATAACTAACAAACTAAATTGATACAGTAGCATGATAAATAGTCTGCATAGCAGAAAGTGTGAATAGAATAAAACCCAAGGAAAAGAGCTTTAGTGCAAAAATAGCCAAGGTCTGTCATTTGATTCCTGAGCCATAGCTAAGTCATCTTCTCAGGTACCCTATTTAGCTTTGAAAATTTCCCTGACCATTCATAGTTGAAAAGAGAGAAAACATGGTCTCAAAGTGGAAAACAAAAAAAAAACTCATCTGTACTTTGGAATTGTAAAATGTAGCAAGCAGTTGGCTAAATTTAATCACTACAAATTGAGCACTATGAGCCTATGAACTTCAGAGCTTCAACTGTGACCACAAATTCAGTACTTTTACTCATTTGTGATGCAACACTATCCTCAGCATCATGGAACAATGATGCTATTTCTTTCCCACATCATTGACATCTGCTGATTACACCCTCTAATAACTTGCACCAGTGGCAGCTGCCACCTTCGGTCTGCTCTAGTTAAAGTCTTCTTGAATTATGTCATATTGTGGAAGAGGAATTAACAACAGAATCAAAACTGATACCAGTTTTCTGAAACTTACTAAAAAAAGAGGTGCAACAGAAAATTAATGACTTGGCCAAAATGGAGTCTCAGAAAGAAGATTCAATAGAAAAGAGGTCTGTGCATGGGCAAAACTGATTACGGTGCTATGTCTCCCTCCAGTTGGACATTTTACCAGAAACTGTCCCAAGTGGAATATTGCTTTAAGATACCCCTTTGTCACTGAGGCTGTACATCACTAGCAGATGCACCCCACTAATGGCATCTGTCAATTATATGGAGGCATTGTGTTTGGGCGTTGTGGGAAGGACATCTACAAATATGCCTTGAATGCAGGAAATTGTATCCTTTCTTGTAAAATGGAAAGGAAAGAAGCAGGAAGAGATAGAGATAGAGAAAGAGAGAGAAAGAGAGAGAGAGAGAGAGAGAGAGAGAGAGAGAGAGAAAATACAGGTAGAAGCTTAAAAGAGATCAGGAGAAAAGGAGGCTGGGACCTTATAAATAGAGAAGTTAGAGAGGGTCAGTCTAGGACTGAAGAAACTTACACTCTCCACAGAACAACTACTATAGTAACATGGGTTACCTGCAAGAAGCTTGGAAATATTGCGGAACCAGACGGCAATAACTGTAACTCTAGTCACAGGGAAGTCCTGTGGAAAGTTAAAAATTCCTCTGCTTAGAATAGAGGAAAGTACCAGTGTCAGTGGCTCAACAGGTAGCACACTCACTTTTGGTGTTAGAAGGCTAGAAGGCTGTGAGTTCATTGTCCACTCCAGGTGGCTAGACTGCTGGCACAGGAATGCACTATTGGGGGTGCTGAAGTTCTGAGTGTGCCATCCTTCAGATAAGGCATTAAACCAAGACACCATCTGCTTGAGTTGGTGGTAGCTCAGGAAGATGTAAATCATCTCAGGGCAAATATCAAAATGAGCAGAAGAAATTTGCTGATTCTTTGTCCCTATTTTCCCTAGTAGTAAATACCATCTCTGGTCTCCCCTGGAAAGAAGCCACTAGCCTAGTCGAACTGACCCAGCCAATATAAATAAACAGTGTGGACTTGGTTAAAACACCAGCTTTTTAAATTATCTATTTGTTTTCAGCTTGGTTGACTGAAAATAACTTATGTAATATATAAAACTGGCCTGATTGAGTTTTTTTTTTTGAGGGGGGGTTACACTATTCCCCAAAACCTTGAATATTCATCTTATTTGTGATAAATAAATCAGCATGAGCTTTAAAGAAATGTTGAAGGCTGATTTATTTGTATAAGGGTAGCAGGCAAATTGCTATCAAGAACTGTCCAGCATTTCTGTTACATAAAGAGGGTCTGAAGGCCCCAGAATCATGTGAGAAAGAAATGGTAGTTACAATATGATTACATTTAGACTAGAGAGAAAAATTGTTGTGAAAAAATAATTTAAGTATGTTGTGGAAGTATTAGAGGTTTTAATTTAAAATGGTTTTATAGCATGTTTCTTACAAGAAATATTTTGTATTGGGCTATTTTGATAATAGAGAAATGGAAAAACAATTGCTACATTATAATATAAAGTATGCAGAGAATAAAGAAGTGAAGAAGTGAAGAAAACTAATGAATAGAGTATTACAGAATGTAGCTTATGAAAGTATATTATTGCTTGAGACAGACGTTTAGAAGAATTCATGGGATATGTATAGTACATTTAATTATTTTTTTTTTTGGTTGGTTTTCTGTACAAGTTATGTCTGGTCCATAGGTTCATAGGTTCATAGGTAGGTACTAGGCTACTGGCCCTAGGGCCTATATAAGCCTAGCCAAAAAGGTACCCTGGATTTTGCTACCCAAAAAAAAAAATATATTTTCCTGTGCCCCTGTTGAGCAGAGCCACAGAAGTGTTCCCCAGGGTGAATTTTCTATTTCTCATCCAATCGTCAAGATTTTTTTTGAAGAGTACTAATGAGGAGCTTTGTTTGAGATAGATAGGTAGTTTGCTCCAGATTATGGGAAGTCTCTGGGACAGGAATTTATCACCTCCAGCATGTTCTGCTTATTGTGGTGACAAAGTTTAGGTCGGCGATATGCAACAGAGTAAAGCTGGAGTTTTTTGAGATGGTCTGCGTAGGGCATCTGTTTGAGGCCGGTAATCCTCTTTGTGAGGTATTTCTGTGGCCTTTCCAGTTGTTGTAGATGTCTTGTGAGGTACATACCAAAAGCAGCGTTGTACTCTATAATGGGTCTAATGAGTGACGAGTAGAGGGGAACAATGACTTCTTTTTTTTCTGGATGAGAAACGTTTTGTGATGAGGTGTGCCACGTTGAAGGATTTCCTGACTACTGTGGCGATGTGATTATCAAAGGAGAGACTATTGTCCACCTGTGTCCCAAGGTCTCTTATCATACTTTCGGTGTTAAGTAGACTACCGCCTATATGGTAGTTCATGGGAACAGAGTTTTTACTAAAGGGGATGACAATGCACTTTTTGGCATTGAGTTTGAGACCATCTCTTTGACACCAGGCATCTGTCTCAGTGAGGCCCTTTTGTAGGATGTCCACATCGTTAAGAGTTTCGATTATGGCTCCTAGCTTACAGTCATCTACAAACTTCATTAGCCAAAGACCTTCTGTGTTAGCCTGTACTTCAGAGAAGTAGATACCAACCAGGAGAGGACCCAGTACTGAACCCTGTGATACTCCACTTGTGTCACTGGTTTGAATTTGGATTTCGACTCTGCTACTTTCACAGTGTGGGTTCTGTCAGTGAGCCAGTTGGCAACCCATCTTGTGACATAGGGATTTAGATTAAGTCCATTTAAAAGATAGTTAAGTCATGTCACTGAAGATTGTAATGAATTTTGGAAAAAATAAATATTGCTACAGTTCAGGCAAAAAAAAAAAAAAAGAAACAGCAAGATAAAAATAAAAAAAAAAAACAATATAAGAATAAAAATGTAATGGTAAGACACTGCATAGTGAATTGAGGATGCAACACTGAAACATGTTACAGGAAGGATGTGTAATAAACAGATTAGCCCGTACCTTAAGTGATTTCAGGTTAGGCAATTCCCAGAATAACACAAGAGTTATAGGGTTCTAGTATGCAATGTCTGTCACGTGAGTTTTCAGTTATCTAGGCCTCATTTAAATGCATTCATGAGAAATGAGCACTACATCTTTCTAAATGATTTGCTTAACATATGAAAAGTAACATCTTAAACAAACTGAGATATATATATATATATATATATATATGTATATATATATATATATATATATTTATATATATATATATATATATATATATATATATATATATATATATTTACTCCGGGTAAATAACCGCTTGGTCACCCTGTTGAATTTTGCCCTTTATCCCCTTACTTACCTGGAGTGGAAAGTCGGTGTTCTGGGACGTCAGTTTTCTGCAGTTGTCACCTTTTCGTCTCAGGGACTTGAAAGTCAGATAAGTGAAAGTTCAGTCTCCTGAAGTAGACCCATATATCTGTCTATCTATCTATGTGTATATCTATATATATATATATATATATATATATATATATATATATATATATATATATATATATATTTAGAGAAATATACATAGATATATAGATATCTACAGATACATAGATATATAGAGATATAGATATGTGCATATGCATATGTGTGTGTGTGTGAGTGTGTGTGTGTGTGTGTGTGTGTGTGTGTGTGTGTGTGTGTGTGTGTGTGTGTGTACACCTTTCGTGGTCAAAGTTTCTGTCATTGACATTCTGGTTTGCCGATGTATTTCCTTATACATATCATTTTTATACTATTGTTATATCTGATCAAGAGCATGCATTTCGTTTAAAAGCATTGCACTCACCTTTCATGTGCTTTACACTACTGGAACTGTTATCATTGGCATTATGTGTTGAGGAAGCATCAGCTGTAAAAAAAACGAAAATAATTATTTAAAAAAACAGTTTTTTAAGGCATAAACAATGTCATTATTATAAAATGAAATAAAAATGACTGGGAATAGTTCTAGATCCATGGTCTTAAATATATTTAGGCCATCGTGGAATACAGGCTCCAGTGCCATTGACTCTTATACTGCTATACGAACGCACCCTGTATCTAGTTTAAAATGCATTAAAGGAATACTTTCTTTCATGTATTCATTTCTTCTTCTTTTGTAATGTGTATCTTAGATTTAATCTCTGAACTCAAGACACTTATTAATAAGCATACAAACTGACACACAAATAAGCCAGTGAAAGATGTACGGTTTACAAAGTCTAACAAAATCTTGGATGTAGTTCCTGTGAAATTTTACATTCCAAAATCCTCGATCCAACATGTTCCATCGTCTCTTGTGTTATTTTATCTTTTACTTCTCTCTAAAAAGCATTACTCACTGTGCTTTAAGAATGCACTGTTTCCTCTGGGAACCCTCATTTCACAAACACATCCCAGTTCCGCGTACCATATTACTGTATTGGTAGTGAGCACCCTCTATATGTTTAGCTTTTAGAACTGCTAACAGTGCCCCGGATGTTACCTTATCGGTACTCGGTATAAAGTAAGGATAATGGACCTCTCAACTTTGCCTATTTTGGAGGAGCGTTCCCTATTTTTAGAACTCATTTTCTCCTGCACACAATGTTTTCCTGAATCAGTGATTTTTGACGCTATGTAGTACACAGAAAACCATAATTCATGTCTACCACACTAGCTGAACCAGTAATTGAAAGAGAGAGGACACGCATCTTATACCTCCCTTTTTCTGATAAAAATAAATTACCTTGTGGATAGAATTCTGCATTATATTTTATTAAAGTCTATAGATTTTGCACTGTCACATTGATAATGTGTTTATATTTTACATAATACTTTGATTTTTAAACATTTGCTTCTGAGGAGTATCCCACGTTCCTTCTGTAAGAGGAGGTGATTTATGTGCTATTTGGTAGTCAAATTTTATACAAATTAGATTTCCAGATTTTGGCTGGATATACATGCTTTTCAAGGACTTTTATACCTATTTTCAATGTCTGCAGTTTGAAATATATGAAAGTTGACTTCACTGTCTCTAGAGTTCAGCCATTTAGCTATCTACCTTATGACCTGTAAATCTTTATAGCAGCTCATTTGCACTGTAAATTTTATCATTAACACTGTGATAACTGCAACTCTTTTTTCCCACTGCTGTCATATTAATGCAAGAAATGTCAACTGGCCAATTTTATCTCTGTACTTGGCTGTCTTGCATCTCCACCTAAGCAAAAATTAGCTAATCAGTCCCATTTCCTCATTGGCTAATATGTCTCCACAGCCAAATATGCCATTGTCTTCCTTAATTAGCATAAACCACCCCACTAAGCTGGTTAGTGTCAAATCTAACCATATACCCAAACAATGTAAATATGTACTAGAATATCTGATTAAACTCAGTTCGTGTTTTTCTTTTAATTAGTAGTCTTTTCAATTCTTGACCAGGGAAGAAAGCATTCACTTGGAATCATCTGGAAAAACAACAAATTACTTTCAATTCAAAATATTTTTCTGCATCATGTTTTATTGTTTTGATAGCATTTTGCAATCTGGACTATGTACATCTAATAACAATATCTGTAGCTGTTGCATTTTTTTAATTTAAATTTTAGATTAACGAATATAGGTTAAAACAAATATAACTATTTGGAGTCATTATTAGATATTTTGTTAGTTGAGTGTGTGTGTGTGTGTGTGTGTGTGTGTGTGTGTGTGCGTGCGTGCGTGCGTGTGTGCGTGCGTGTGTGCGTGCGTGCGTGCGTGTGTGTGTGTGTGTGTGTGTGTGTATGAGTGTGTGCGCGTGTAAAGCAAGCACTCACCAGAGACCAATGTCCTAGTCAGGATTATTTCTCCATCATAGACTCATTAGTTCTCAAATTAGGCTGTGGGTTGTTGCAACTCTGAATATGATAATTAGGTCACTGGAATACACAAATGGATAAGGAACATAAGTCTGTAACAGCTTGATTTGGTCTTGGCTTCAAGTGTAACTGTATAAACATTGTCCCCTAGCCTAGTAGCATAGTCTGTATAGAATACAATGTTTAAGACATCCCACACAATATTTACAATTTAGCCACAGAAGAGAGAGTGAGATAAGACCTGTACAATTGTACCTGCATGAACCAGCTGTAGTGACCAGTCCTTCCACTGTGTTTTATAGGCTGAAAGGTTTTAGTATGTCTGTTTGTGGTACTATGGTAAGGGTGGTGTTACTGTAAAAGGAAAGTAGTCGACATTTGGTGTGGTGTCCTCTTCATTTCAAAAAAGGTTAAAAGCAGTGCCTGATTCTATAAAGTGCACCTAACCTCTGGTTAGTTTTCTTGAAGATTTAAGTCAAATGCATAACCTCTCAACCTCTTAGACAAAGTCAAATATAATATGAAGGCAAAGGTCCACAATCAGGAACACATTTTAAATATAGATCTTATAAACTTAGAATGTTGATCAAAAAACAGAGTTTTCATTAACATACAGTCTCTGCAGGTTATGGAGTCTGACACTCAACTACTGGCCATTATTAATGTTGTTGTTGTTTGTCTTTCGGCTTTTCCCGGTTAGGGGTCACCACAGCAGAACTCCGGTCCGCTAATAATTGGCAGTAGATTTTCATGAACGCCGAGGTGCCAGCTCGACATTCAACCTTCAACGAAGGCACGCCTATTTAATTATTTCAATCCTCAGTTATATGCCAGAAAACCACAGATATCATGAGGAACAGACCAACAATATGATGCAAACATCTGGACATTCTGTGAACTTCTTTATGGTTGAGGTATGATTAAATGTACAGAGAAGATCAACTGATCATTCATATAAAATACTGGCATTCTGATATTATGGATTGTTCTATAATGAAGCCGTGAAATATTCCATATTGCCTGGGTCCCAGTAGTATCCTAAGCCTCCTTAACAACATGAGACATGAACTATCTGAACCACTAGAAACAGAAGTTATTCCACCGCACAAAGGTGAACTATGCACAAACCTAGGGAACTATCGACCCGTTAGCTTGATTAGCCTGATATGCAAAGCTATGGAGACAATACTCATGGATATCCTTTATGATGACTAGGTAACCTACAGACATTGGACCTAAATCAACCTGGGTCTGTCAAGGACAGGTCATGCTTTTTCAACCTGCTGGACTTCTTCAGGAAGGTCGGCAGTACAATACACAAGGGCAAAATGGCGCATGTCACCAACCTGGATCTGGCCTAGACACAATACTCCACTCCAATATCATAGAAAATCTCACTAAACTAGGTAAAAACCCATACATCACCCACTGGATAACCAGCTGGATTGCAGAAAGGACCCAAGAAGTTAGTATAGGTGAGTCTTCCTCTATAAAAAGGCTGGTTACTAGTGGGGTATTTCAAAATTCAGTGCTAGGGGTTCCCTATCAGCTGATCAAAGACGCATTCTTTCAAACGCGTCTTGATCGAACTTTATATTACCGAAGCGGCATATAAGCAAATTCTTTCCCTGGGAAAGAAATTGCTTGGCTGCCTTCACTATTTTGCCTTCTTCATTACTGTAGTGCAGTCTCAGAGTTGGTATATTTAAGTAGGGGGGTGTGGGGCCACGTCGGGAGGTTTAGAAATAGTTTGTGAAGTGCGTGTGTGGTGTGTGTGTTTCTCAGAACAGCAATTTTTTTCCATGGGAAAAAAATTGCTGTTCTGAGTATTCGAGATTGTAAGCTTTCACTTACATGGCATCGATGAATCATCGTTCACTTTTCTAAGCATTTGGTGATTCAATATAGACCCGTACTAGATCTACTCTTGTTTGGCATCAACTTCTCTGAGGTCAAAGCTAGCATTAAGGACCTCTAGCTGACCAAGTCTGCAGATGATTGGAACTTATGTGCACTCACTGAATCCCACCAGGACACAAATGTCTTCCAAGAAGACTAATAACTGGTCTTAGAGTCACAGTCCAAGACTCAGTGTCAAAAAGTGCATCACAGCAGCTTTCAGAAAGACAGCCACTCAAGCAAACAATTAGTTTAACAATACAACCATAAGAGTAGACTCTGTAGTTAGGGATTTGCAAATGCATGTAGACAGGGATTTGGCATTGGAGTTTAATGTGTCTACTGTAGTTAAGAAATCATTCTATGTTGCACAAGTCATAAGCAGGGGTATGATATCTAGATCCAAATGGGTCTATACTATAAGATCGACAGTTGAAAACTTCAAACACCATATGGTTGACACTGTATGGTCGATGTCTTCAAACACTGAACTTATAAAAACAACCAAAAAGAAAAAGAAAAAAGTACCCTAACAGGTTTAAGAAGGGGAGCAAGCCCCCCTGCACCCCCACATGGAGGGCTGCATCCCCGACACCCCCCGCTACTTAAATATATCAACTCTGAGACCGCACTACATTGCAGTAAATGCAAATCTCCCCTTACAGAGATCTCCATTTGCATATTCAATGTTGTGCGCTTTCGCTATTCTCATGTCGACAATATCAGCTTCGGTATTGTCGGCTTTCGAGAATATAATAGTGACTCGATCCAAACATGTCATCATTCCCTTGTACTCTGTTCTTATAAGACCAAGCACTGAGTACAATATCTCCTTCAAAAGTATCTATCCAGGCATATGCAACAAATGGAGTATCCTCAGTGATTCCTCGCAAACAGAATACATGGCATGGAAAGCAAGTCCTTTGCAGACCTCCTCAAAGTTTTGTTCTTATAATCAGTCTCATAAAGGCTGCTTAGATGCAACCTATGCCTAGCCTACCAAATCATCCTCCGATCCAGCCCTAATGGACCTGTTGCACATCTGTAAAACAAATAGCATCAGGCACACCCGATCCAATGACTTAAACCTTGCCTGCAACATAAATAGAATATGCTGCATGCAGAGGTATGTGACACACAGGCTCTCCTATCGCTAGAACAGGCTTCCCATCCAGGCAAAGCAGAGGTCATTCCTGCACTTATTGAAGCAAAACTCAGATCAGTGCATGGGGAGCCATAAATATACCTGTGGTCTGGCACCTATGTTTTTGTTTGAGAGACGAAGCTTGTAAATGCTCAGTCACCCATGCCCAAGTATATATATACCCCCACAAAACTCTTAGGAACCAATACATACATTTTACTGGGAAGCATGGCTAGGATTAAGAAAGCACCTTGGGTTGACAGCCTTGTTTTCTGCTATGATACTATGATAATATGATACTAGTCATGATGCAGAGTAAGGCAGACATGTCCATCCCTCATTTAGTAATCTCAAAGTGCATTCTCTTGGCTTCTGAAGGATTCATTTCTACATTCCTACATTGCAGTCCATCTCCATCAGTGGTTTCACTTCTCTGTAGAGCAATGCAAGTGCATAATGGATCTGAGGCAGGGAACCGAAGAGAACAGTGTCAGTCACATAATGGATAACTTCAAGGTTTGCATCCTTCCTCCACTGGTTCTCCATGTATATATTGAGGAACAGCAATCTCAAACATCAGTCCTTGTGATATTTCTGGTAGGGCTTGAGATGAGTCATAAAGTTCAATTTTAAACATCATCTTACTTCTCTGCCTAGTCCTCCACTGAGACTGATAGTGTTAAGCCTGCAGAGGATAGATAAAATGCTGTTGCAACTGACTGTGTCAAAAGCTTTTTAAAAGTATGTGAATATTGCCAGTCTTTTGATAAAGCACTGTTGTATATTTAATATCGCAACTTCATATTTTTTTTGTTTTATTATTTGTGATTTTAAGAATGTACGTACAAGCTATATTCTTGTTTTATGGTCCTATTGGTAAAGACGTAGCACATCCACTTGTGCTGCTGGTGACTTTGGCTCAGAATGCAACTGTGGCACCAGAAGACTGAGCTTGGTAGGATACGACACTGAACCCAGTTGCTTCCTCTCATATCCCAGTTGAAGGTACATGATCCTGAGCTGCTTGTGCAATCTCTGCTGGAGACCAGCAACCCTGCATACACAGTTCCTGTTTTGAGGAAGAGGAGTGACAGATGTCCTCTGCAGTGTATGCAGATCTCTGTAGCTGACATCGCTGCATCCTGCTCTCACAGAGAGGATAGTTAGATAGCTGCTGCAAGATGAAGACTTCTGGTGCTGCTCATCTCATCTTTTTGGAACATCTTACTTCCCATCCTTAAGAATAAGCAGCCACTATGGTCTACCCTTAAGTACTTAAGAGACCCACATTTTAAAGGTTCACACATGGGGGAAGGGTTTGTCATAATGGTTAAAGTTTTTGCATCACAAATACAAGAAGGTACAGGGTTTAATTCTGACCTCTGGTTATTGGCTAGGCTTGTAATAGTCTTCAGACTGGTGGCCTAGTATTTACCTATAAAACTATGAGCATACAGAACAATTGGTAAAGGATAACGGAAGTCTAGAAAGTAAATGCAGGGGACTGAGAAATAAGTTGGAGTGTGGCAGTAGCCAGGCCAGTAGCAGAAGAGAACATAAACTGCTGCGTTAGTAGTGAACTTATGCTTTGAGCTGGGTCCATCTGTTTTCAGGTTATAGTCAACAAATTTGATTACAGCTTATAGTCATTCTCTGAATTTTGCCAAATAGATTTTTGCATTCAAATATGTGGACATTTAACACTGCATATTATTTTCTCCTTAACCAGATAAGTAGATGTTACCTAGTAGTTGGAGATAATAACTTTCAAATTCAAAGTCAAAGTAAACTTTATTGTCACACAAGTGCAAACCAAGTGGAATTACGTTTCTTTGGACTAAGTGTGCATACAATACATAGACTACATTTAACATGATGATAATATACAACATTCTATAGACACGGATGACAAGCACAACAATAATAAATACTTGCATTATCGCACTGATTTAACAGATTGTCACTCATTACTAGGGTATTAGGTTATTTTTACTGGAAAAATTGCACTTAAGCAATATATTTAAGGCCTACATTTATATTGCACAGTAAGATAGTTCAGTTTGATTACTTCTGACTTTGCTGTCTGGGTGTGGGTAAAACCTTGCTCATACTGCACTATAAAGACTTTTCAGTATTGTTGGATTACTGCCTTAATATCAAGTGTGAAGGGTACTGTTCCTAGAGTTCAGTAACCTGATGGCTAGTGGAAAGAAGCTGTTTGTGAATCTCATGGTTTTGCAGCATATGCATCAAAAGTGCCTTCCTGATGTTAAATGTAAGGACAGCTTGTAAGCAGGATGAGTGCTATCCCTGGTTGTTTTCCTTGTCATGCTGAGACATCTGGACATGTGCAGGTCTTGTATGAATGGGAGGGAGTTATTGATAATCTTCTCAGCCACTTTCACTACCTTCGGGAGGGACTGGTGCTCAGAAGCCGAACAGCTTCCACACCATACTGTAAAGCTGTTTGTCAGTATACTTTCGATGGTGCCCCTGTAGAAGGTTGTGAGAGCCGTTGATTGTAGGTTTGCTCTCCTCAACCATAAAAAGAAGTGAAGCCGTTGGCATGCCTTCTTAATGATGGCATTTGTGTTGACTGATCACGTCAAGTCTTCTGCAATGTGCACCCCCAGAAAGTTTGTGCTTTTTACTCTCTCAACTGTTTCTTCATTGATTATAAGTGGAAAATGCTCTCTGTTCTTCCTGTAGTCCACACTTATTTCTTTTGTCTTGTTGACATTTAGTGCAAGATTATTGCTATAACACCAACTTATGAACTGATTCACCTCCTCTCTGTAAGCTGTCTCATCATCGTTCTTGATGAGGCTCATAACTGTCTTATCATCTGCAAATTTGATGTTATACTTTGAGCTGTGCTTGGCAGTATAGTTATGGGTCAGTATGGTGAAAAATCAGGGGGCTTAGGACACATCCCTGTGGGACTCCAGTGCTCAGAGTGATGCTCTTCGATGTATTCTTGCCTATGCACACTTTTTGTGATCTGTCTATAACAAAGTCCAGAATCCATTTGCAAAGTGGAGTGCTGATGCCCGTTTGAACCAGCTTTCTGATCAGATTTAAACCTTTTTTTTTTTTGTTCCGAATGAAATAACCATCACATTTGCTAATAGATTTATTGATGATCCAACAGACAGTTTTATTTCTATATATATATATGTATATATATATATATATATATATATATATATATATATATATATATATATATTTATGGGTCTACTTCATATGACCTAAATTTCATATGATCGAAATTCATTTGACTGAGACCAAATGACCTAAACTTCTTTTGACTTAAATTTCATTTGACCTAAAACTCATTTCACTGACAATGAGCACTAGCAGTCTGTAGAGCACTGTAAGGCAAGTAAAAGGTATATGTCCTATTCCCCACTATAATACGAAACTGGAGTTAGACTATATAGTTAGATGGTATGTGGGGGGCACAGCCCCCCACACTGGGGGCTGTTGGGGGCACAGCCCCCACCTAATTTGATTATGTATTCTGCGGTTTGATTTTATATTGTTCAGTAAAACT
>NC_056726.1:1141586245-1141621245 GCF_019279795.1 Protopterus annectens | reverse complement strand
TTATGTACCTTTTTAACACAATCACACTATGCATGCACTCATCCTTTGCAGTCATTATAAGTATGTAATGATATATTCCTTAAGTTTGCACACAATTCAACATGAACAGAGAACAAAAAGGAAAGCAGAGGCTGGTGAATTGTAGATCAGCAGAAAATAATATCCTGCTGAAAGCCCTCAGGAAGAACGGACTGAAGTTATTAGGCAGAGTGGCACAGACCAGCAGCAAAGGAACCAGATGAAACAGAAATCGCTGTGTGAAATGAATGCAAGGTTGACCACAAGAGAACAATGGGTCAGTCTCACAACTGTCTAACCAATTTGATCAGCTGGCCATCGACAAGCTTAAAGTGAGAGCTCTAACCCAAGGTTTATCCCTTCAGTGTCCAGATGACTGACACAGATGAAACATTATGTATATCCACATTTGCTGGGAATGCACCATGAGTAATCCTGCGATGTGGTTTGGATACTGGTGCCAGAATGACCCAGAGTCCAGACCCCCCAACATGTTTCAGTGGATCATGCAGCAGGTTGTCATTACTTAACAAAGTTTCCAATATATTGTTCTAATTAGAACAAATCACATTTCTTGTCAGTGCAAAGGTTGGGTACATGAGTAATTTCACTTTAAAAACACCCCTACTGTGTATACTTCAGCAGCATTCTAGTAGAGTGGAAGGCATTGGGAAGTGCAGTCATCAACGTTTGCAGATGTGACAGGATTACACAATAACACAAGTCTATCAACATAAACTAAGTTGACCATAGGAAACCACGGTATTGTACAAGTTATGAAATCATAGGTATCAGTAGTAATAGGCATGATGTAGAAAAACCTGAGGCTTGCAAATGGGCTAATGTTAGTATTACTGATGTATCTGACAAAGATGACAACAGACACACTCACTTCTGTGTGCTAAGCCCCCCCCCCCACACACACACACACACACACAGGGTGTATGTACAGCATCCACAGAGGGAGACAGACAACCTGTGATTGCTCTCCTAATATTTGCTTCTTGTCTCAGATACATCAGCTACACATGTGTGCATTGCTTCTGACATGGGTATACCCATTGCAGGCCAAATCATAGGGGCACATGATGTTTCCTTATCTCACACTTGACCCTAATGTGCATGCAGCATTGGGCTTACAGCAGCAGATGTGCAGATATGTAAATGAATCACTTTCTTTTGTCATGTAATCCACAAACAATCCGACAAACATATTGCTTGCCATTCATAAGGATGTTACTTGGCATTGATGTGAGTTCCATGTAGACATGGAATTCAGACTTCAGTAGATGATCAATGTAGTGAAAGCCCTGGTGGCACTCAAACCACTCAAGTAAGTGTAGGCCTACCTATGTCATCATGGCTGCCAACACTGACAGGGTTAAACATATCCAGAGTCTTATATAGATATATATATATATATATATATATATATATATATATATATATATATATACATATATATATATATATATATATATATATATATATATATATATATATATATATATATATATATATATATATATATATATATATATATACATATATATATTTATCCATCGTGAAGTAAGCTTTCGTTCCTGTTTATTATATCGGAACTTTTATGCAGTAACTGTAGATGTTCATTTATTTATTTTATTTCCTAACTGTATTTATTTTTTGGTTTATTTTTTACTAGTTCAGAAGTTTTTTTTATATATATATATATATATATATATATATATATATATATATATATGTATTATATATGAGTCTACTGTAATTCATTGAAGAAATACTTATTTGAAAAAGAACAGTAGACCCAGACTTACGTGAAAGTGCGCTTAACCAAAAGTGCACTTTTGCAAAGAACAGTTCAAGGAACCATTAACAAAAAACAAAACAATGTTTTTGCAGGAGGGCAAGCCCCACTGCACCTCCCACACACCCCCTACTTAAATATACAAGCTCAGAGATTGCACTACAGTGGGGAAACAGGTAAATTCCTTTTTACCCACTGTAGTGTGCTTCGGCGACTCAGTCTTCCTGAGCAGTTCATTGAACCTTTTTTCGCGGAAGTGCACTTTCGGTTAAGTGCACTTTCGTGTAAGTGTGGGTCTACTTCTCTTTTTTGAAGAAGTGTTTCTTTGATCAAAAGAAGTAGACCCATAGAGATATATATATATATATATATATATATATATATATATATATATATATATATATAAATATATAAAACAAAAGTAGACTTGCAGCATGGCTTTTATAGTACCACAACCTGTCAGAAGCTCTCTTGATTTAGCAGATGGTTAGTATCTGTCATCAAGTTCAGGTCACACAGTGCAATCACCAGGGATAACCACCTATGTGCATTCTATACACTACTGCTCTATCCCTATCATCCTGTACCTTTCACAGGAAGTATTGAGTCCTGATGCCTCTCATCATGTACTGTATCCAGGCTGAGGTCAGGAAGTGACCACCTCTTCTAGCCACAGGAGGCTATAATCCATGAAAACTTGGTTTTACACATTGTTTTCAACCACTATGATATTTCATGTGTTCCATCCTGTTTGTGTGACAGTCTTACTGTGTGACCTTGTCACCTGTATAACCATTTGTTACTGTAACCTACAATACTCCCCATCCTGTGTTGTACTGAGTTGATGACTGATGCTCAGTGTGACCAAACCATGCCCTGCCCAGCACAGATTGACAGCATCACTGCATTGCATGATATTTAGTATAAGTGACACTGTCACTTTATGATTGGCCTGACCCATAATAATTGACCGGACATGACCACTTGTTCAGAGCTGTTGTATACTGATTCTGCACCACTGACTTCCTGCACTTGCATCAGCCTGTTCCACCTCCATGTCCTGTCCTGCTCCTGCCAAAGCTGTGATATCTGGGACATGTCCTAAAACAAGTATTTCATGGGGCTGACCACTGACCATCTTTTTCAATAAGGTCATAAAGTACATCACAGTATATACAACAAATAGCTTGCTGGAATTGTCATGAGGGTAAACCAGTGAATCACTTGATATGTCATAGGTTAGTACTAGGCTAAATGCCTTTGCAAGCCTAGCCATTTATCCTTTGTGAGACTCAAATCCTGCACCTTGTGTTTGTAAAGCAAACACCTTACTCATTAGGTCACCCTCCGAACCTCCTAAATGATGTCTTCATTAGAGGATATCATAAGTTCATAGATTAGTACTAAGCTAACTGCCCTCACAAGCCATTTTAAGCCTAGCCAATTATCCCTTGTGAGACTTGAACTCTGTACCTTGCGCTTGTAAGGCAAACACCTTAACCATTAGGCCACCCTCCGTAGCAAATGCCAAAATGCTTTCAGGACACTGAAGGCACATTCAGCAACATTTCACATCTCAGCATGGTTAAAAGTGTATGAAATTTGTGCTACAGTTTCTAGATTGTGGACAAGATTCATAAGTCCAAACTTAATGGAGTATCCAGCATCACCTGCAGTGCACAAAACAATTTTGGGGGGTAATATGGGTTATTTGCTACCTGCAGAGCTTATGTATCACTTAACATTTGCTTTTGCACATTGAACTTACACTTAATAAACAGATGTTATTACTTATACAGTTAATCAGGACCAAGATGATGGAAAAATTGTCTCCTCCCTCTTTTCAGACCTTTCCAAGACCTTTGATACCATCTCCCACTCTCTCCTTCTCGCTAAACTGTCTGGCGTAGGCATCTCACCTCATCCCTAGATTAGTTCTTAAACTACCTCATAAACATGCAACAATCAATCAAATGGCAAAACTACTTCTCTCATACCTCTCACCCTCTTAGACCAAGAAATCTAGACAAAGCCATAAATAAAAGTGAGGCAACCCCCCAAAATAGGGACAAATTTTAAATATTGCTCATACAAACTTCGAAAGTTGATACAATAACAGGTTTTGCATTAGCATGCATTTTCTGAAAGATATGAAGTCTGAAACTCAACTGTCTGTCATTATTTTCTAAATTCAGTCTTTATGATTTACCACTAATTTGCAAGAAAACCACAATTTTATGAAAAATGGGCCAAAAATATGAGGCCAAAATCTGGACATTCTGCAAAAATCTGTACAGTTGAGAGGTATGCCTTCTCTCTTTTCCTCTACACTACTACAGGTGTTCCTTAAAATGCTGCAAGAATGAGCTTTTATCTTGGCAAAAATGAAGTTCAGTATCTGGCACTGGATTTTTTTTCCTATTTTTGCACATGGGTTAGGGTATCCCTTCGACAGTTACAATCATCTAGAGCCAAGATTTACACCACCAGGTAGCTAGCCCTGCTGCTTTAGTTCTTCCACTCAACACACTCACATGCACACTGACACCTATGGGCAATTTAGAGTGACTAGTCCACATTCTTCATATCTTTGGAATGTGGGAGGAAACCAGAGAACCTGGAGGAGACCCACATGTCTACAGGGAGGATATGCAGAAATCAACTCCATATTCCATAATTAAAAGATAGGCATCATTATTTATAGGTTTGTATGATTTTTAGGGGTACCACTTGAATTATTAATTGCCTAACTAAGGATGTTTTGTTTACGTTAATAAGCAATCTATCAGCTTATGACACCTTATATAATCAAATTAAACTTTTAGAAAAAAAAAACTTTTGAAGTATGAGACTACAACTAGACAATAATTATTTTAGTAGCTGTTTAAAGACTAATCATATGCCAAAAGCTTTACTTGTGGGGAGATTCCCTGATGGAATTGTTGGTGGATCATTTTTAAACAAAGAGTGTGTAAAGATATTTAATAGACAATATATCAAACTTATTAATGCTTTATTCAAGGAAATTGGGAAGCAAATGGATTTACTAGCTGTGGACACCGAAGCTTTTAATGAAAACTATTTGAAATAATTTACTATTCAAGAACCAAATAGAGGTGTACTCTAACTTGTCTGAAAATGTTGAACACCATCTGGATATTATTAAAAAGGGAAAAAAAAACACAAAAAAAATGGTTAGGGTTGCCAATGACTTTAGTTTACTCTTTATCTTAGTGTAAGGGTGTTATTGACAATAAGGGTATGAATGGGAACCAGTTAATTCCAAATTCAGTTAAAAATGTAAATGCACATGATGAGCCTAATATGATTATCCCTGACCTTAGAAACAGCATTTCTTTGCATTCACTGTTTAAAAAAATGCAATCTGGCGGGACACCTTTTAATTATTTATTTAATTATGCATGCTTGAATGTATGTATATATTTATTCATTTACTTATCTACTCATGCATTCATTTATTTATTAATGTTTGCTTACAGGGAAATCCCAACTGAGCAAGTAGCCATTTTTGGTGGAGTATTAGTGTTTGCTTATTGGGAAATTCCAACTGAGCAAGTATCCTTTTTCAGTGGACTCCAGGGGAGAAAAGCTCAAAAAAACATAAAGTAGTAACTCAAATTAAAAAATAAAGAGACAGATAAAAATAAAAAAATATTTACATAAGACATTTAAAACTTCACAAAATAGTAAAACATTATGTACAGAAGACATACTTCACTATAAGAAATTAAATATTGTAAAACTGTAATAACAGATATAACAATAAAACATATGTTCAGAGTACACATGCAGTACACTGCAGAGGTAACAAAGAGATCTAGTTGAATTCAGGAAAAAGCAAATGCACTGAAATAATGCTGGTCGATATCGCTGTAAAGAATTAGAATGACGCAACAGTTGTGTGACAAGTGAAATAGGGGTAGGAGGGAAGTCTTCCAGTGTATAGACATTATCGATTATGAACAGGATATAGAGGATGTGGAAGGTTTTGAGGGTGATAGGATGGTATGTTACCTACAGAGTTTGAGGAAAAATATTGAAAGATAGGGATAATGAGTTTGAGGTGAAAGGAAAACAATAGAGAAAATAATATAGTATATTTAGTCAGAGAACTATAAGTTACTCAAGCCAGATAGAGAAACAGTGGTGTGATAATACACATTGTAAGGAAAGTTAGGCAATACCAATAAAGTAGTGTAATTTAGAGAAGCATTTCTAGTCCCAACATTATTGGAGATGGGACTTTACAGGCTGTTTAAAAGACTTATGTAACTTGAGTTGTCTGATATCAGGTGGGAGAAAGTTCCAGAGTTTTATAATAGAGTTGGAGAGTAGTGAATCACCTGGAGTGTTGTTTGATTTTTGTATGATAATAACGTTTTGTCTGTTGTGCATGGGGGTGTCTTGGACAATGGCACCAAATGCGTGAACCAATAGCTGGGCATTTTTTCTGTGATATATCCTTGGATGTGCTATATTTATGTGAGTGAATTTTAAGCAGTTTTGAAGTTTTAACCATTGAAGATGCTCAATGACAATACAATGATGGTTGAGATTTGCTGCAAATGTTGCAATGCTAATGTAACATTGTTCTAACCTCTGAGAAGGAGTTTGTTGGAGTTTTGTAAAATGGGAGAGGCATATAGTTATAAGGATATTAAAAGACTAAGACTACTTTTCTGTGTTCATAATGTATGAGTGTTTTGTTCTATACAGTTAGACATATTTTCTATGAGTTTTATTTGTAGACTTAGTGATATATGTTCAGATTTTATTTTTCATAAATTGTAATTCCCAGGAGTTTAGTATGATTAATAGCTATTTTTGTATTTTTGAGGATGAGATGCAAAACACTTATGTGAATAATGCATGGGATTTTAGGAAGAATGCCATTAGCTTGGTTTTCATGGGATTTAGCAAGAGTTGTGATATCTTGAGTTGGCGTATATAAGTTGTACAAAGGTAAAGGACTGTTGAGTGATTGACTGTAGGCTGGCCATAGTTTTACAGACCAGATTATTGTGGTTTCATCAACATACTGAACTAATGCTGATTTTTTTATCAGTAATAAAAATATTAAAGAGCAGATGGGCAAGGCTAGACCCTTGTGACACTTCAGTAGATACTGGAAGTGGAGGAAAGAAAGAGTTATGTCATTTGACTGTCTGGAATCTACTGTCTAGGTAGCTCATGGACTATTTTGTACAGCTGTCAGATAGTATAAGAGAATTTTTGTAATACTAAAGAATGTGAAAAGGCATGAAAAGTTTTGGATAGGTCTAAGTAAACTGATTTTACAATTTTATTTTCATTTCTAATTTGTTGGATTGTGCTAAGAAGCACAGAAGTGGAAGATTGTCCAGTGTGAAAGCCAAGTTGTGTAGGAGAAAGAATGCTGTTTTTCATAAGATAAAAAAAGGTGCAATTGAAGATACTTTGCAAGTATTCTGGGTATGGAAGAAGTACAGAAATTAACCTATAATATGTTAGGTCTACAGAGGTACCTCGTTTGTGCAGAAGGATGATGCATTTGTGTATCCAAAGAGGGGGGGATATGGGATTCTGTTATATGCCTGCTTATGATGATGGATTTATTATTGTTGAAATGGGAACTGGTTTAAAAGAAAAGGTTTGTGATGAATAGAGCTGCTGGAAATGTGAGGTATTGTGGGTGTCAGGAATATGTTTGATTACAGATTGAGCTAAATTGATGAAATGTTTATTGAATCCATTAACTATATTAGTGCAGCTGCCCTCTGGGTTTGGACTTGGTTGTGCTGCATTCCATTACTTAAGAAGCTTATTTGTAGAGGACCAAATGTTTTTTGGGGGTTGCTAGGGTGAGTTTTCTGTAGGTTGTGGTAGCGGGTCTTTTAGTCACGGTTTAATTGTGATTTTTCTTTGTTTCTTAAGTGTCTTTATGATTGGCAGTCTTGACTTGGTTAGCTAGCATTTCATAGGATCATAGGAATATAGGATATTACTAGTTTATCGACCTGAAGGTCATTTTAAGCTTAGTTGTTTCAACTCAATGTAATACCATAGGGGTACTAGTCAGTACCCAAGATTGCATTTAGTGATGACTGCTCATGTCCAGGAGGGTTGTGGGTGCTATCCTTGGTAAGAATTTATGGCGCCTCATAGGTTCATAGGTAGATACTAGGCTATTGGCCCTAGGGCCTATACAAGCCTAGCCAAAAATGTACCCTGGCTTTCACCACCCAAGAAAATTATTTTCCTGTGCCCCTGTCAAGCAGAACCACAGATGTGATCCCCGGGGTGAATTTCCTATTACCCATCCAATCATCAAGATTTTTCTTGAAGAGTGCTAATGAGGAGCTCTGTTTGACATAGATAGGTAGTCTGTTCCAGAGTATGGGAAGTCTCTGGGACAGGAATCTATCCCTCCAGCATGTTCTGTTTATTGTGGTGACAAGGTTTAGGTCCCTAGAACATGTAGCTCAGAGGGATTGGGATTTCTTTAAGTGGAGCATGTCCAACAACTCTGGGTTTGACATAGCTTTGTATGTTAGGCAGAGATCACCTCTGAGTAGGCGATATGCGACGGAATAAAGCTGGAGGTTTTTGAGACAGTCTGCGTAAGGCATCTGTTTGAGGCCAATAATCCTCTTTGTGAGGTATTTTTGCAGCCTTTTCTGTTGTTGTAGATGTCTTGGGAGGTACATACCAAAAGGGGCATTGTACTCTATAATGGGTCTAATGAGTGATGAGTAGAGGGGAACAATTACCTCTTTTTTTCTGGATTAGGAAACCTTTTGTGATGAGGTGTGCCACGTAGAAGGATTTCCTGACCACTTTGGCGATGTGATTATCAAAGGAGAGACCACTGTCCACCTGTGTCCCACAGTCTCTTATCACACATTCGGTGTTAAGTAGACTACCGACTATGCGGTAGTTCATGGGTACAGAATTTTTACCAAAGGGGATGACAATGCACTTTTTGGCATTGAGCTTGCGACCATGTCTTTGACAACAGGCATCTGTCTCAGTGAGGCCCTTTTGTAGGATGTCCACATTGTTAGGAGTTTCAATTATGGCTCCTAGTTTGCATTCATCTGCAAATTTAGTTAGCCAAAGACCTTCTGTGTTAGCCTGTACTTCAGAGAAGTAGATACCAAACAGGAGATGACCCAGGACTGAACCCTGTGATACTCCACTTGTCACTGGTCTGAAGTCTGATTTGGAGTCTGCTACTTTCACAGTGTGGGTTCTTTCAGTAAGCCAGTTGGCAACCCATCTTGTGACATAGGGATTTATACCTAGTTTAGTGAGTTTATCTATAATTCTAGAGTGGGGGATAGTGTTAAACACCTTGGTGAGATCTAGATAGGCTGTGTGAACCACCTTACCCTCATCCATGGCCTTGGTGACTACTTCAAAGAAGTCTATCAGGTTTAGGAGACATGATCTGCCTTTTACAAACCCAAACTGTGTGGGGTCCATGGTTTGGAGATCTCCAATGTCTTTGTTTATAAGTTCCATGATGATACATTCCATGGCTTTGCAGACGAGGCTCATCAGGCTAATGGGGTGGTAGTTCCCAGGGTCTGTTGTGGCCCCCCCTTTGTGGAGTGGGATAACTGTCGCAGTGCGCCATTGAATGGGCACAAAGCCTGAGGTGAGGCTATGACTGAACATGGTACTTAGGTGGGGTGCCAGTTCATTCTGTAGTTCATGTAGAAGGCAGCCTGGGATGTTGTGAAGTCCCCTGGATGCTGTGTTCTTGGCTTTGGAGAGTGAAGCTTTTACCTGTGCAGCCGTGATTACAGGAACTTTGCATTCTTACAGTATAAAGATGGGCCCTTTAGGGGGTGAGAGTGGAGTAAAGTTAGCACTGAACCTATCTGTCAGGATGTTGGCAATATCAGTTGGTTCTGTATATTTAGTGCCATTGTGCTGTAACTCAGAGCAGATCTGAGTGTTGCCATTGAGATTTTTAACATAGCTAAAGAATGCTTTGTGGTTGTCTTTAGAATCAGTGGCAATTTTGTTTTCATAACTGGCTTTGGAGTATTTTATGAGGGATCTCAGCTTCTTACTGAGGCTGACCAGGGAGTTCCTCCAATCGTGGCATTTTACTCTTTTTTGCAACAGTTTCTTTCTTCTGTTGTAGAATTTGTTTATAGCAGGGGACCACCAGATTGGCTTCCTTTTTTTGGAGGATAGCATCTTGGTTCTGTTAGGGATAGCACGATCCATGCACTCGTGTAAGTGCTTATAAAGTGCATTTGTGTAGGATTCAGCAATCGTACCGCTATTGTCCATCTGCATGGGTGTCATGAAGTTTGCCACTTCTGTCTTAAGAAGCGAGAAGTTGGCTTTGGAGAAATTTTTTATGGTTGTTTTCCTAATGGGGGGGTGGGAGCGGGATGTGGATGTCTAGGGTGATTAGCTTGTGGTCGGATCTGACCAACGAGGAGCTGACATCTGGTGTGGAACACCGGTCACCCATGTTGGTGATGACCAGGTCTAAGATATTGCTGCCTCTGGTGGGGGTGTGGATAAGTTTATCCAAAGCGTTGGAATTGATGATTTCCAGAAAACATTGAGCAAAAGAGTTGGTACATAAGTAGTTTTCCCATTTAATGGTAGGGTAGTTGAAATCACCCATTATTAGAGTGTTGGGTTGTACCTTAATATTTTCCAGTGTATCAAGAAAAGAGGAGTGGGAATCCTGGGGCATCATGGGGGGTCTGTAGCAAGCTACAGTCTGGATTGCGGTTTTGCCCAGAGTTAGTTGAACTTGGATAATCTTGGATGCATTATGTTGAGCAACTAGCTTGAAGGTGTGGATATCCTTAATGAATATGGACACTCCTCCACCTTTAGTGTTTCAGGTCTGGGTTTGGTGGCCAAAAGGTGTGGTATGAATTATAACCTGGTAATGCAAGGGTGCTCTCTGGAGCTTTGAACCAGGTCTCTGCCACTGCACAGATGTCAATGTTCTCCATTTTAAGGAGTGCCTCGAGTGAGTGCATTTTGAGGTTTAGACTTCTAGCATTGAGTAGCATTACCCTCAGATTTTGCTTGCTTGTACCTGTTACGGTGGTGAATTTGTTGTTTGAACCTTGCCTAAAAATGGCACTATAGGGGTGGCAAGAGCCTTTGCCAGTATACGGAATCCCAAGGGCGACAGGTGCAGGCCATCTCTGGCAAAGCAGCGTGGTCTGTCGATCATGTCATCCCAGGCAGACAGGTACTGGATTCCCTTAGAATGACACCAGAAGCTTAGCCAATTGTTAAAGTCAATCATTTTGTCCTTGTACTGTGGTGTCATTCTGGGTAATGGCAGGATGCTACTCAGGGCTAGGGTCATACCGGCCTGGGCTACAAGATCAGAGAGCTCCTCCATGTCTCTTATCATGTAGTCCAGGGAGGTACATCTCAGGTCATTCACACCAACATGGACAATGACAGAGTCCACTCATCCAAGTTCCTGTTGAACAGTGTCATAGAGGTGATCTGTTTCGCATGAATTGGTAGCCTGTTCCAAAGATGTGGTAGTCACTGGGAGATAAATCTGTCCCTCCAGCATATCCTATTTAAGTCGCAGGCCATATTTAAGTTCCTGGAATGGGTAGCCCTAGACCCATTTGATTTATGGATATGCTGTAAGTTCATTAGGTTTGCATCTTGGATTGCCCAGTAGGCCAGGCATAAGTCTCCCCTAAGAAATCTATACAATACGGAATATAGTGACAGTGTGTGTAAGGCACATGCTTTAAGCCCTTCATATTCTTTGTTAGAAATCTCTGAGGTCTCTCTATTTGCTGTAAATGTTTAGTACTGTACATACTAAATGGGGCCTTAAAGTCAATTATGGTCCAGATAAGTGCTGAGTAAAATGGGGGGTTATAACTTCTTTTGCTCTCAGGGTGATGCCTTTACTAATCAAGTGAGCTATGTGTAAAGCTTTCCTTACAATGGTAGACACATGGTGGTCGAAGTTAAGGTCACGGTCAACCTGTGATCCCAGGTCCCTTACCACTTCATGGGTACTTAGGGTATTGTTATTGATTTGATAGTGTTAAAGGACATTGTTTGTGGCAAAGGGAATGATGATGCATTTCTTTGCATTCATTTTGAGACCATGACTAATACACCAGTTGCTAGTCTGTGTGAGATCATCCTGGAGTATACTGACATCATTTGGGGATTCAATGATTGCACCTAGTTTGCGGTCATCTGCAAACTTTCTCAGCCACAACCCTTTAGTTTTGACCTTAACTTCTGAGACATATATACCAATTATGGGGCCCAGCACTGACCGCTGTGGCACCCTGCTGTTAACTGGTCTGCTGGTTGATGTGGAGTAACCCACTTTGATAGTGTGTGTCCAGTTTGTGAGCCAGTTGGCAACCCATCTTACAATAAAGGGGTTTACATTCAGTTTGCTAAGTTTATTTGAAATACCTGAATGTGGGATTGTGTCAAAAGCCTTTGCCAAGTTGAGATATGTGTGCACAGATTTGCCATCATCAATGGCCTTGGTCACACTTTCAAAGAAATCCACCAGATTTTACAGGCAGGATCTGCACTTCACAAAGCTGCATTGGGCAGGGTCCATGGTTTGGAGGTCACCTATGCCTTTAATTATGAGGTCCATAATGATACATTCCATGGCCTTGCAGATGTGGCTAGCTGGGTTGCTAGGCCACCTTAGTGGAGGGGGACAACTGTAACTGTTCTCCATTCCACATGAACAAACCCTGTGGTTAGGCTATGATTGAAAATGGTACTTGGTGATGCTAGTTCATGTTTTAGCCTGTTTAGAAGACAGCCTGGGATGTCATGTGATCCCATATAGGCCTCTTTTTTTGCCTTGGACAGGGCTTTGAGGACCTGCACTTCATATATGTAAGGTGGGAACAAGTTTAAGGAAGGGCTTGTTGTAAATTAGGAGGGGATAATGGAGTGAAATTTTCACCAAACCTATCCACTTGCAGGTTCGCTATCTCCCTGGGGTCAGTGTATGTGATACCATTGGCTACCAGTTCTGCACATGCTTGGGTCTTACCCTTTAGGTTATGTACATAGCTGTAAAAGGCTTTATAGTTATTCTTGGCAGTACTTGCTAAGTTCCTCTCAAATGAGTTCTTGGATGATTTGACAAGTTGCCTTATTTGCCTGTTAAGGCTGAGGAGGGTTCTTGGCAGTACTTGCTATGTTTTTCTCAAAGGAGTTCTTGGAATATTTGACAAGTTTTCTTATTTGCCTGTTAAGGGTGAGGAGGGTGCTTTTCCATTGTTGGGTCCTTGTCTTTGCTTTCTCGAACAGCAACTTTTTGTGTTTATTGTAGAGTTTGTTGATGCTGGAAGTCCACCATGGCTGCTTGATTTTACTTGGGGATCTGGCTTTGATTCTGTCTGGTACAGCCGCGTTTATACACTTATGCAAGTGGTAGTACAGGGCGTTAGTGTAAGCATTGTCATTGTTAACAAAAGATTATTCGTTTGGAAGGCTAAGTCAAGATGCTGAAGTTACTTTTCCCCTTTTTCTTCTAATTAGAGGTTGGCAATTGAGAATGTTGACAAGGATGCTGAAAGTGTTAGCAACATTATCTAGCTGTAAAGAGTAGAGAATGTGGCAGTTGTATTTTTTTAAGGTGAATATAAAGTTTTGCTAAATAAATTTAAGAAATTCTGGATGAGTCTGTATAGTTGATCCTTGGGAGTTTTGCAGTGTTGTCACATGGCAACGATTTGGTGATGACCACTAAGAGTGCCTAAGATACCCACTTGTTGTATATTCTTTGCTTTGTTAGTTAAGATCCAGTTGTCTAGAGCCTTTGGCTGTTGTCCGTTATACCTGGCTGGAGTTGTGATTAGTTGTATAAAACTGAAAAAAATTGGAGTGGGATCCTGAGCAGTGTATTCATTAGCAGGTCAGCATGAGATGAGGTCTTATAAGATAAAGGTCTCGTAACATACTGGAAGATATCCAGAACAGTATGTCTTCAAATTATTTCATGTTGTTATCAGGTGGAATGCAAATGAAGATAATACAAAGGCTTTTTATATTTACTGATTTTGAGATTGTGATTAAAAGTTCAGATTTATTGAGGGATGTTATTTCTTGCAGATAGGTTGATAGTTCTAGAGTATTTGGGTAGATAATTGGAATTCTCACTACCTTTTTTGTTTTACTTTTGACAAAAGAAGTAGCAGCCTGTTAGTAGGATGTTTTCTTTAGTAATATTTGTTTTCAGCCAACTTTCTGTTAAAGCCAGAATGTCACAGTAGTTTTGAAATAGTCATGTACAAAGTTCTGCAGTTTTGTTGCACACCCTTCTAAGGATAATATGGTATAATTTTAACATGGAGAATTTGCGGTGAAGTATTTGTGGCTGAGTAGATTCAAACTGGTAGTGGTTTGTGATGTGTATGTTTGGTCCAGGGTTGGAGTATGTCACTCTGCATGTTAATAGATGTGTATGTTGAAAAGGGTTATACGAGAAGTGTATGAAATGCCTCAGTTTTATTTTAAAGCAATGGTAGGCACAGGGTTTTATACACTGGGGTAGTGATCTGAGGAAGTTGAAGATAGTGGCATTGTACAGACTGAATAAGTGGTTATGGTGGAAAATCAAACTGTAGTGTGCAATAATATGTTGTTAGTTGAGCAAGGCTAAGTGGCAGGCAAACTTGTACTATAATTAGGACCATAGTTGGGTGGAGAATCAGTACAACAAATTAGTAATGAGAGGTAAAAGTAATGCTGGCACATTCTATTGTGTAATCATTACGGACAAATGTATAGACTAAGTCGAAGGTATGGCCAAGGTTTAGTGGCTTCATAGTGGAGATGTGGGAAAGGAAGTGATGCAAGGAGATTGGATGAGATGTGTTAGAAGTACAGGAAAGACTAGTGGTATATAATATGTGGGTATCTAGATGTGGACTAGATAGGTTTCAATTGAGATGAGGCAGGGTTGATGGGAAATGGGTATAGGGTAGGATAACAGAGTGATGGTGAGCTGAGCTTAGTGGGTCACAAGCATGGACCACAAGTGTGTAGCTGTTTCAAAAACAATCTATGAAAGTTAGGTCAGATTTGTGACAGAAGCATAGAGAGTAATCATAGGATCATAAAAGGTTACTAGTCTAATAGTCACAGGGCTTTTACAGGCCTAGCCAAGTTCAACCCATGTTCTCAAGGGTGTCTGGTTCAAGTAGACATGAAAATCAGCACCTATTGCCCTTGTTCAAGAGGAACACAGGTGGAACTCCTGGGGTGAATTTCCAGTTACCCAGCAAATCATCCGAATTATGCTTAAATAGGGCCAACATTTTTGCTGCAAGTATTTTGTAAATTGCAAAGCAATATGGGCAACAATATGATAGCTTAATGTACCACCATCCTGAATTGTTACAAGAGTGGAAGTCAGAAATTCAATCTACTGAGACACACTTCTTCATACTGACTTGTTTCAACTGCTTGGTTCTTCACCTATCCAACTATATTTTGTAAATGAAAACTTTTTTTTAATTAAACCAGCAACATTCTTCACATTCAACATCAAAATAGACATGTTATCACCAGAACTACCCAGAAGTAAAAACTACCACCTCATCATTTTGAAAAAGCTACTCTATGATCAAGAGATATTTACATTAGGACTGTATTCACAATGTTACCTAGAAGATTATAATAACTAGTACATCAGCAACCTACATGATGAAACTTTAAAACTAATAATTCTTAAGTCTGATACCCCTGACATAATAGAAGTACTACAGATTATGTTACAGATTATAAATACAGAGACATACAGAGAATAATACAGATGCAGGGAATAAAAAAAATTGAAAAATACTCTTTCCAAATAGACTGAGTAAGGTTTTTTTGACAGGATGCACTCCAAATAAGAAAATTTGACATGATAGCAGTTTACCAATTGTAAGGGAGTGATTTCCATGCTTCAAACAAAGCAGAATAGATGACATGACTTTTCTCAAACTGTCCATTTGCAGTGCTGTGCACCTTTATCTTTACAATGTACTGTATTTCTGTTGCATGATTTGTTGTATGTCACATTTATGTCAACCTTCTTACTATATTCCTGTTATGCAAGCTTAGATGAAGGGGGATAGAAGGCCCAAGCACCTTCACCACAGCCACTCTCCATTGTAGCCTAAGCTAGTTTCACTAATGGGTATGGAAGCACGTCATCGGAGGTGTGTGAAGGCTTTTCTCAGGACGGAAGACCTGCTCATTGTCATTTGATATACCCTTACACAACTACATTAGTTGGTGGATAATGTGTTAAAGCAGTATCTGGGTGTTATACAGAGCAAATCCTGAAGCAGATCACAATTTCACTTTACTGACTTTACCACCAGGCCATGGTCCTCAAGCTACCAGAGGATGATCAGGTTCATGCCACTAATAACATGAAACAATTGGTATGTGTTAATATTGTGTAGGTTGCTTTCTGGGCCAAACAGGTAGCCAACTAGGCAACATTATAATCTATGCACCACCTGCTATTATCCCCCCCGTCCCAACCTTCATACTTTATTATGCCTCAGGCCCTCTGTGGTAAAGCCCTCCCCATCTCCATTTGTTCACTCTTTGCATGTATGTACAAACATCCCAGTTTCTCTCTACTATTTACTTTCGGTTTGTCTGTTCCCCTTCATAATCTTTCTTACACCACCTCTCTCCGTACCAGTTTCCCCTTCTTTTGCATAACATATAACACATATCTTCTCTCTTTATAAGTAAAGAGGTCTGTCCCCACAAAAACAAACAAAAAATAATCTGCCTTCCTGCACCCCCCACCTTGTGTGTGTGCTTTGTATTGCTTGCTCTGATCTCACTCCCCTTTCCTACTTATACGCCATCCCTTTTTACCCCCATTTTGGTGCTGATAGTTGCAACTACATGTCTTGGAATATGGAATCACAGCACTCCTGATTACAGTATGGGATGCTGAACCGTACTGACAGTCCTCACCATTACTAAGTACCATGAGATCAGCACATATCTGCACGTGGGTGTCAGAACACTACATCCTGCTTGCACCATGTCCTCCATATTTTGCTGGTTTGCCGGGCACTCACAGCCATGTATAAGTCACATTGATATGAAGTGATGGTTTGCTGCAGGCACAAGCTGCAATCATTTATGAACTTTCCTGCCTAAATCTTCATGCATGTTGACCAGATATCATTTGCATTAAATTCTGATAGTGTTAGCTGTGGCTGGGCTGAATCTGACTGACAGTGGCTATTGTAGTATGCAAGCAAAGACAGCTTTCAGAGTTGGCTGCATCTTTGTGCTGTGTACTTCAGGCATTTGATTCTATTAATCAGGCCTCAGTGGCATAATGGATAAGGCGTTGATCTCCTAAACTAGGGTTTAAAGGTTTGATTCCCACCTGGGGGTGATGTAATTTTCGTACAAGTGGAGCATTTATGTGGGAGGTTGGCATGATAATTAAGGTGTTTACTTTATAAATGCAAGGTGTGGGGCTTGATTCTCATGTGGTAATTGTCTAGGCTTAAAGTAGCCCACAAGAGCAGTTAGCCTAGTACTAATCCATGAACTATGAACCGTGACTGTTGACTATGATCTTTCTTCAGCAGTTCTTGGATTTGGTAAAATGTCAGCCTTGTTATAATGGGAACAACTTTGTTTGGCAAGCTATAAAATGACTACGCATAGTCTGTGGTTATGTCTGCAGTGACTGCATTGTCAGCTGTTCTTACTTACACCAGTGTTATAATGCCTGTAAAGAAATTGTGCAGATGTATTTTTAGAATGGCCATTTCATTCGGATGAGTACTCCATAAGTGGGATGCTAAATATACACTGCCACAAGATCACACTAGGAACTCTGCAGTATCTCGTGAATTATGTAAGGCTTTCAAACAAAAGCAGCCTCATTCAATGTGAACCATGCTATCAAAACCACCCATAGTCAAAGCATCCGAGACATGGATGCCATAAAACACATCTCAAGAGCAACAGTAAACCTTATGTTGTCAGACCTATTACACATTTAAGTCCACTTTCTGCATAAACACCTAATTAAGAGATCTCAGTCTCTTTATCAACATAAACAGAACATGATGGAGGGATAAATACATATCACAGAAAATACTGCTTCTGAGGAACCATCTATCACTTGACATAGATCAAAGTAGATGTTCATCGTGTTACACTGCTGCAGTCATCACACTTGGGTTATCCTGCCGTCAGGCGGTCCCGCAGTCGGCCAGAGTTCCAAAGTCTTGGTCTGGCGTCGGTTGCTGTCGCTTCTTCCCTGACGTCAGTGTGCCAGGGGTATATAAGATGCATCCAACGCCATTTTCTTCAGTCTTTCTTGCCGGGCGGTGCCTGAAGCAGAAGCAGTTCGCAAGTGCTGGTCGGCTGACTCCTGAGATTTTCGAAGTCGAATTTCAGATCCGAAGTCTTCAATAAAGCTAAGTACCTCATTGGGGAAACTTTTTTCTTGCCTCAGACCGATGTCAGAAAAAGTTAATAATTGTATTTCTTGTGGAAAGCAAATACCTCATAAGGACTTCCACTCTTACTGTATTCCATGCCTAGGCCCTGATCACGATGTCACTAGTTGTCGGTTTTGTGCTAGATTTAACAAACGTACTATAAAAAGGCGTTTTGATTTTGCTTTGCACTACTTTGGCCGAAGGTTCAATTATACTATGCCGTTGGATCAACCGACGACCGCATTACCAAAAAACGCAAGGACAAGGATAAAGACAGACATCCGAGGTCCAAAACCGACGACGAAACCTCTTCTAGGCCAGTCGCCGGTTTTCAGTGAGGCACTTTTGCAGCCCCTGACACCCGCTACCTCAGAGCCACAGGCCGCCTCTGACTCCCATGTGGAGACAACTAGGCCTCTGGAAACTCAAGGTATTGGGCCTACGGAAACTAATCCCTCATATGGGTCTGGAGCCGCTGAGCAGGCATCGGCTTCTGAGGGTGTTTTCAGACCTTCACAACTTACCATTAAAACAACAGCCAAGACAAAAGTACCACTAAAGACAAAGAAACAAGTACAACATTCTTCTGGACTAACCACCATGCCTAAGAAACAGATGCTTAAAATGGCCAAAGACCTCATTACTCTAATCAGGGGTTCCCATCTCCCTCCTGAGAAAAGGCCTAGGCAGGATACAGACTATGATTCCTCTGATCAGGTTTCCATTTCCTCTGATTCCTCTTCTATGAGGACTCTGATGCTGAAGAATCTATCCCTTCAGCCTCTCCTCCTGAGGATTATTCTTTTAGGGAAACTTTACATACCATGGAGGGAGCATTTCCATTGGGAAAGTCAGGATTACTCAGAATCTAAGAAAAGGCTCAGAGATTTCCTTTTACTGCCTCAGCACAGGCCCCTGGCTATTCCGCCTGTGCTAGATATTGTGGATGATGTGTTCTCTGAATCCAGCTTATCTCCTGATTCTTTACCCCCTGCACCAGCCAAGCCAGATAGGTACTACAGAGTCCCTGACTCTCACAAGTTTATTTATAAAAAACCTTCTGCTGATCCAGAAACTATTTCCCAGGGTCCAAAAAGGGTTAAGGCTTCCATTGCAAAAAATCCAATACCCTCTGACAGAGATTCCAGAGCTTTGGATAGATGGGGGAAGAAAGTAAACACTTCTGCAACTTTAGCAGTAAGAGCTTTAAATTGCCAGCTTCACATTCTTAAGTACCAACAATATTTAATGGCTCAATTAAAACAGAATATGCTTGCAAGCTCAGAAGCTCCTGATTGTAAAGAAATGCAGGATTTGTTGCATGCAGTTGAACAGGTGGGAAAACATACTCTGCAATGTGGTTTTGATTCTCTAGAGGCCTCTTGTGGAGCCGCAGTTACAGGTTCAGTGATTCGAAGGCATGCTTGGTTAAAAGAAAAGAGTTTACCTGATCATGTTAAGGCAAAATTATTGGATGCTCCTTTGCAGCATGATACCTTGTTTGGTGTTAAGGCAGAAGAGGTGTTAAAGAAAATGGAGGATAAAGCTAAATCTATGCAAACAGTCAAGGATTTCTTATAGGTACAGCCAACTCAATTTAGCAGAAATTGGCCTACAGAAAATTGGTCCTTTCCAGTGTCAGACAGGCCACAGAGAGGCAGATACAGACGCCCAAGAGGCAGATCTCAACCCCAAGGCTCAAACAGACAAAGACAGTGGGGCACCTCAACCCCAAAAGGAGGTGAGGACAAGTCTCAACCTTACAGGAAACAGTCACAATGACTTTCCCCTTCGTACGCCAAGCACTTCCCTTTTGGAAGCCCCCTTGGGGGGAAAATTAGCACTTTTTTTCTCAAAATTGGCAAACAATCACCCAAGACAAATGGGTTCTGAATATTGTGTCTCAAGGTTACAGGTTCCACTTTCATACTTTACCAAGGCTAAAAGGAATGCCAGACCTGCCACAAAATCAATGGGCAGAGGCACAAAAACAAATTTCAGCTCTCATGGACATGAGAGCTATTCAAAAAGTACCACAGCAAGAACAAGGACAAGGATTTTACTCAAGACTCTTCCTGGTCCCCAGAAAGGACAAGGCCTGGAGGCCCATACTAGACCTTTCAATTCTAAATACTTGCCTGAATATTCCGAAATTCAAAATGTTGGCTTTACAGCAGCTTCTACCTATGCTGGGCAAGAACGCTTGGCTTGTTACCCTGGACCTCAAAGAGGCATAACTGCATGTCCCTATCAGACAAAATTGCAGAAGATACCTCAGATTCAAAGCTGGTTCAATGCACTACCAATTCTCTGCACTGCCCTTTGGCTTATCTACTGCGCCCAGGGTCTTCACAAAGTGCCTGGCACCAGTAGTTGTTTTTTGCAGACAAAAAGGAATTCAGATATATCCATACCTGCATTCAAGCAGAGACAAACAACATCCTTCTACAGCATCTGGCATTCGTAAAACATTTGCTAACTTTTCTAGGGTACACAGTAAATGAAAAGAAGTCAAAACTAGTGCCCTCACAACAGATTACATTCCCGGGTGCCAGCTTAAATACATCGGCCCAGATGGCTTACCTCACGCCAGACAAACAGATTCAACTAACTCAATATTTTCAATTACTGGCAAAAAAGTCCCATCTCCCTGCAAGAAAAATTCGGCAGTCCCTGGGATTCATGGCATCCTGCATACTACTAATACCATATGCCAGACTGCATATGAGGAAAATACAATGGTACCTAAAAAGTGTTTGGACTCAACACTCTCACAGTTTAAAAGCAGTAATACCAATGATTCCCTGCCTACAACAGGAGTTTTGATGGTGGGCACAGGCATGTCAACTAAACAAGGGTCAGCCTTTCACCCTACCCACAGCCAGGCAGACTCTAACAACAGATGCTTCAGATTACACCTAGGGAGCACACATGGCAGGAAAATGCATTCAGGGTAAGTGGACCACAGACCAGATGCATCTACACATCAATCAAAAAGAGATGTTGGCTGTTCAAAATGCCCTAACAGCTTTCAAGGACCTTCTGCATCCAGGACAATTATTATTAAAGACAGACAACACCACAGTAATGTGGTACATAAACAAGCAAGGGGGCACTCATTCTTACCCCCTATGCAGGCAAGCCATGACTTTGTGGAACACAGCTCTAACATACCAAGTTCACCTGCAAGCACAATTCCTGCCAGGAAAATAAAATACTCTGGCAGACGATCTAATCAGAAATATCATGGACCCTCACGAATGGAAATTGAATCCACAAATCTTCAGCATGGTAACGCAAAAATAGGGATGCCCAGACATAGATCTTTTTGCCTCCCCACTGAATTGCCAACTGCAAAAATTCTGCACAAGGACTTATCACAAACAAGCATGGAAAGTGGATGCTCTTTTGTTCAGCTGGAAATAAAAGCCAGACAAGAGAAACCACAGATGATATCTTAAGGAACTTTGCTCAAGGCCCACCATGGATTTTGCCTCAAATTCCACACCTTCTGACTCAACAAAACAATCAGATCCTGCACGGGCAGCTCAAAACCCTAAACCTGGCTGCATGGCAGATTCATTAGTCAAACAGGCAACACCTCTCTCTAAAGCGGTTATGGATGTCATTTTGGAGGCCAGGAGGACTAGCACCAGGAAAGCTTACTCAGAAAAATGGAAGAGATTCTGTGCCTGGAACTAGGCTCAAAGCCTTGACCCTCTTGTTCCAAACATTCCTCAGATTTTACAATACTTAACTGAGATGCTGGACAGAGACCTATCCTTCTCATGAATTAAGATCCATGCCTCTGCCATTTCAGCACATTACAACACGGATCCTCCTTTATTCTCTCATCCCTTGCTAAAGCTGTACCTCAGAGGGGCTAAAAACATAAGACCGCCCCGGAGAGCACCAACACCAGCTTGGGACCTAAATTTTGTTTTGGAAAAACTGACACTGCCACCTTTTGAGCCAGCCAATACAGCCGATCTGAAATTTTTATCATGAAAAACAGCTCTGCTCCTAGCAGTAACTTCAGCACGAAGAGTCTCAGAGCTACAGGCATTAATGGCAGTGGAACCTTTTATAATTTTTCATCAGGACAGGGTTTCTCTAAGCACAAACCCTACCTTTATACCAAAGGTGATATCTAGTGTGGCTCTTAACCAAACCATCCTTTTGCCAACTTTTTATCCAATCCCCAAGAATAAAGGGGAGAAACGTCTGCATTCTTTGGACATACACAGGCAGCTATGCTTCTACTTGGACAAAACAAAAGCTATCAGGAAAACTGATCAACTGTTTGTAGCATATGCTGCAGGATCACAGGGCAAGGCTATCTCAAACAGACTATATCCAAATGGATAGGACACTGTATTCATTACTGCTACACACACCATGGAAAATCAGTCCCAAAACACATTAGGCTACATTCCACCAGGGCTACAGTCACTTCAACGGCCTTTCTCAGAGGAGTACCTACCAAGGAAATTTTGGAGGCTGCAACTTGGAGTTCAGTGCACACCTTTACCAAGCATTACCACCTGCCTCTTTACTCTAAATCCAGAGCAGGATTTGCCACTGCAGTTCTGCAGGGCCTCATAGCCAATCCTAACTCCTTATAGATCAGCCACCCAACCTTAGCTTTGGGATTCTACCCAAGTGTGATGACTGCAGCAGTGTAACATGATGAACATAGTACAGTTTTGTACCTACCATAAATGTAGATGTTCGAGTGTTCACACTGCTGCAGTCCTGGTTACCCTCCCTCCATCCCCTCTGAACTAGCTGGCCTTATCTATACCTTTCTATCCTATACAACCTTTATGGTGTATTTGCTGGTAACTGAAGGTATTGTTGTTATTTTATATGTATAATTGTTATTAGCAATATGTATTGCCTACCTACTTGGGGGCACCTGAAATCTGGGGCAAGAAAAACTGAAGAAAATGGCGTCAGATGCATCTTATATATCCCTGGTGCACTGACATCAAGGAAGAAGCGACAGCAACTGATGCCGGACCAAGACTTTGGAACTCTGGCCAACTGCGGGACCGCCTGATGGCAGGATAACCCAAGTGTGATGACTGCAGCAGTGTGAACACTTGAACATCTACATTTATGGTAGGTACAAAACTCTACTTTCTCTTACTCTGTGAACAACTGGATGGGAAATTGTAAATTACCTCAGTTTAGTACCCACGTCTCTCATGGAAAGGCGCAACAAGTAAATGTCCCTATATATCCTTGTTCTGCCCACTTCTGGGTTATTCATAAACAAAATACAAGGATTAAACATTTACCATGTGCCTGTTAGACTAGACTTCTTAAGATTCTCACAGATTAATAGCCTAGTAAGTACGTATGAAACTACATACCTGTAATTAAGTCTGCTGGAGTCAAGCTTATGCTGATATTTGATAAATGTATGAATGTTATGGGCAATGCATTGTTTCTCCACTAGATAGAAACAGGACCTTGATTAATGTGGTTATAACTGCTTTTTAGGCTGCACTGCTTATAAAAATGTAGCTTTACACCAGAAACAATCTTGATTTTCTCTTTATTTTCATCATACTAATTAAAACATTGATGTTGACATGTTTACATGGATTCTGTGTTGTTATGGTGCAACTTAAGTAGTTTTACATTTGTTTTAATTTGATCATGTTCTTACTATCTTCTATATGAGGGCTGAATTTAACTAATTATGAATTTACATTAAAGCCTCTGAGCGATAAATGTTCTGTGTTGAGGTCTATATTGCAGAGATTTCTCCATTAGATAAAAAACTTTTTTAAATGCAGATGCTGGCGCTGGATGGTGTATTTTTCCAATGAAAAAAAATGAAACCTCTTTCTTGCTTCTGTGGTGTCACAGTCAGTGAAATAATAAATCATGTTTTATATAAATAACATATAAGTTCTTGGTGGAATGGTTGTGCATTCTTCACAGGCTGATAATCAACAAAATATGTGAGTGTACTGAAAGGAATACAATATATGCTTGAGAATGCATTTTCTTCCTAAAAAGAAAAGGAGGTAGATAAGTGAAACAAGTGAATGAAAGAATCTGTGGCAAGACAACAGATATTGAGTTTAGGAATGTATGGGACAAATATGGGGCAATTATTTTGCAGAGCAAGAGCAATAGCATATGAGCTAATAGAAGTATTTAACATTTCCAGTCCACTGTGGAATGGTAACTCTGTGTAGACCAAGCACATATTTTGTCATTTAAATCTTTTTATAATATTATGCCAGATTAAGGTTTTGGTCAGTAAAGCATAGTCAGTCTATCAATGGAATTCATATCTCAAATCTATGTACAGAACAACACACCTGCATATTGATGAAGCAGAGGTGGAGTTACAATTGCAAAAGTCAGTTGATAATTCTATACATTGCAAATGTGTGTTGATTTACCAGTAGAACACCGACATAGACTATCACACTACCATGTACTATACAATGCTGTTGTAAAAACATGCTATATCAGTAACTCTTCATGTATGTACATAATAGAACAAACAATGTACGGGTCCATGTTTACCAGTCAAGCGAAACTGTCATCAAACAGATACTCCTCAAACACTTAACAGCGGATGTCCACTTCCTCATATAGCCATATCAATGAAAATTATCTCCTCAAATTGTCATAGTGGGCACACACACACAAAATACCACTAGGTATCTATTGGAGGGCTATTCATGATATTTGCACTTTCCCCACTGTATTGCGATCTCAGAGTTGGTATATATATATATATATATATATATATATATATATATATATGTTCACTTCAATTCACTGAACTTTTAATTCACTGACTTTCATTTCACTGACACCATTTCACTGAAACTTCATTTCACTGAAAGTTCATTTCACTGACAACTATTATTACAAAGTAAATGGAATATGTCCCTTCCCCACTGTAGTCGACCCTGGAGTTAGAATATATAGTTAGCAGAGCCCCACTTACTTTTCTTTTACTAAGCAATATTATATCAAAACATAAGAATATCATATGAAATGAAGTGGGGATCCGCCACCACCCCCGCTGTGGGGGGCTCTGCCCCCCACCCCCCTAACTATATATTCTAACTCCAGGGTCGCACTGCAGTGGGGAAGGGGGCATATTCCATTTACTTTGTAATAATAGTTGTCAGTGAAATGAACTTTCAGTGAAATTAAGTTTCAGTGAAATGAATTTCAGTGAAATGGTGTCAGTGAAATGAAAGTCAGTGAATTGAAAGTTCAGTGAATTGAAGTGAACCCATATATAGGCAGGGTTGAGTGAACAGCCCTCTAATATGTACTGGTGGTGTTTTGTGTGTGTGGGGTGACTATGGCAGCTCATGAAGATAATTTTCGTTGATATGCCTATATGAGGAAGTAGACATTCACTGGTAAGTGTTTACAGAGTAGCCTTTCAATAACAGTTTCATTCTACCAGTAAACATAGACCCAATAGAACAGACAATGTACAACATCGACTGAGCAGTAACAAATAAGGGAAATTTGATGTGGCTACAAAAGCAGTGCTTGTGCAAGTAACAGCCTAAGACCGGTTGAATATCTTCAACATGAGTATGTAGTGGGATGGAGATTTACCAGTATAATGTGGTACTTATACACACTGCAGATACTGATTTCTGACATGCCAAAACGGCACTAGGACAATTTGTACATGTTTTACAGCATGAGACAAACCTTAGAGGAGCTGTGCTGTCAATCACAATGAAATATCTATAGACTACAGAAAGCTTATGTTCCAAAAGGACAACATGTTTCTGTAGTAGCTAGTTACTACATAAGTGTCTCTTCCAGAGCTGTAACTAAGGTGGTCCAAAGGGAGCAGATGATCCTTAGAGGAGTGCAATCAGCTGTTGTGATGGTGAACAAGTGCAGTACTGGCATCGATTTATGAAGTTGTGAGGATATTTTGGTTTCATAAAAGAATGCATTTGCAGTCACAGCTGAAGTGCTGAGTGTGTGCTACTAGCTATAGAAAACTGCTTGTTACAATTGTAGCAACAATTACAGGAGAGAAGAAGAGTTTTTTTTTCAGGGGGAGCCTTCAACTTTGGGAAGACGTTTTTCTCTTTAACTTTAAATTGATGGAGGTGCTAGTTTAGGGAATTGTACAGAGTAGCAGTTAACCTAGCTACAGTTTTGACCTCACCCTCACAGCATGCTTGCCATCTATATGGTTACACTAAACTTCAGAACATATTAATGTGCCTGCTGCCCATGGATTTGTGCAAATGCATCAAGTGCTGGAAGCACACCCTCTTAAAATACCCTTTATCTGGCTAACAACATTGTATTTCTTGGGGTAAAGTGCCCATTGTATCTTATTTATTTTTACATTTGAAAAACAGATAGGTGCCCTGGTCCAAGTACCCTTTTCAGCCATAGCCCAGACAACTGTGATTGTTGCAGTCAAGAGTCAAGTTATAGGGAAGTTGTGTGAAGGGTGAAAAGTACAGAAAAGGGAAAATGTTAGCACGTGCATTTCATTTCTAATGCGCTTTCAGAGCAGAATGAAATCCTAAGTGTTCTGCGGTGTGTGTCTGTTCATTTGCTTCCTGTCTAATAGTAAATGCTGACAGGTTGGAAAAGTACAAGATAGAAAGTTCTGTCATGGAATTCAGACGTCGTGCCTAATATGGAATGTCATAAACAAGCAATCAGGAGATGTTAGTTAGCAAAAACATGGAATTCAGAAGTCGTGTCTAATATGGAATGTCATAAACAAGCAATCAGGAGATGTTAGTTAGCAAAAACATGGAATTCAGAAGTCATGTCTAATATGGAATGTCATAAACAAGCAATCAGGAGATGTTAGTTAGCACAAACATGGAATTCAGAAGTCGTGCCTAATATGGAATGTCATAAACAAGCAATCAGGAGATGTTAGTTAGCACAAACATGGAATTCAGAAGTTGTGCCTAATATGGAATGTCATAAACAAGCAATCAGGAGATGTTAGTTAGCAAAAACATGGAATTCAGAAGTCGTGCCTAATATGGAATGTCATAAACAAGCAATCAGGCGATGTTAGTTAGCAAAATTAATTTTGTAGTGTTCCTTTTTCATTGGTCAGTGGCTGTTCTATGATTGTTACAATAATGTTGCTTTTCTTGAAAAAGGTATAAAAAATGTTGATTTCTGTGGTTTGAGGAGACAACATCTCAATTTCCTAGTCTCCCACATATGTGCCTTTCCTTACAATAAAGAAGATAATTATTATTTTCTGCCGGAAGATGAAGAAGAAGATTATTTTCTGCTGAACTGTCTCATGTGAAAGTTATTTGGTACCTCAACAGTTTGGGGTTGTACTTACTCGCAGTTCTTTGCCATTTTTGTGCTCTTTCACTGGGCCCATAAGAGAGACAGTTTTTTTGCAATGCAAGTTTCTGGTGTAAAAAGACTCTATTTTAACTCCTCAGCAGACTCTAAAATCTCTACAAGTACGCTTCACTAAGACTTTCTTCACTAGCTTTGATTGAATGTTAACTGGCAAATTATATGAACCAAGGAAATTTGATGTATGTGTAATCTGTTATACTAATATGCTTTAGGTATAATTGTGTGCTAGTGGGGTCTAATCAGTGTATCCTCCAAGACAGAGTATCCTCATCATGGGGACTGACCTTCCTTGTCAGAAGGACAGAATATTCTTCTCTGGAGTGACAGACAGTTATAATCAAATATAAAGAAAAGAAACAGAGGATTCCTTCATTGGGATTGCGACTTACCCCAGCTAATGTCACAGATCTATTCCTTTGGTATGAGACCATGTTTTTTAATAGATGCTAGTAGAAGTTGTTTAAAGGATCTGGAGTATGGGACTCCATGTATGTATAAGTTTAATAAGTGTAGTAGAGCCAGCTGTCATTATTTGGTAAAATGGTCATTGTTCAAGAAAAAATATAGCACTTTACATTTTCTGGAAAAGGATGCTTTTGTTAAGAACATTTTAGGAAATCTAAAAATAAACTAAAACAGAGGGGTAATAAGATATTGGGCTGTTGTTGGTCAGCTTTTAATGAATGACAAGAGATATTCAAAAATAAGGAAAAGGAATCTGTTGCTAGAAGCTTAAATATTTATTTTATTTATTCATTTATTTATTTAACATTTGTTTACAAGGGAAGAGCCAACTAGGCTAGTAGCCCATTTTCAGTAGAGGTCCAGGAAGAAAAGCTCCAAGTACAAGTATGAGTTGCAATACATTATTCATTGTCAAAAATACATAAATCAAAATGTCACAGTACAACAAATACATCAACTATAATGTACATTGAAAGTTAGATTATTACGGGTGAGCCATTTACCCATGAAGAGGAGTAACAACATCAGCATGCCTAGCAAAGATTATGCAGAGGACATAAACTCATCCAATAGCATTTACAGTGGACAGTCGTTGGAATACAACAGGTGGGCCCTTGACCCATGGAAGGAAGTATCAACAACAGGATGACTAACTATTATTATTTAAGAGAAGCATCTGTTTCAACAGTATAGATAGATAAATGAACACCACCATTAAATATTCTTGGTGGTATAAGGAGAGAGGATTAAAAGGGAGAAGGGGTAAAAGGAGAAGAGAAGAAGGTAAGGGGGTGGAAGAAGGGGGTGAGAAAATCAATGATAGTGAACGGGAAGAAAGAGGGAGGAGATTTGAATAGTAAATAAATGAGAGAGTAAATGAAAAGGAAGAAAATAAAGGGGTGACTTCATTAGTCAACCAGGGGAAGTGCATGAGCAGAGCTTGTTATTGGATAAGTGTGCCTTCAGGAGTTGTTTAAACTAGGTCGTGTTGGAAGTATTAAAGATGTATTGGGGATGGAGTTCCAGGCTTTAGAAATAATGTTCGAGTAAAGAGAATCCCTAAAGATGTTATTGGATTTGGTGACCTTTAACAGGAGTTTGTCAGTAGATCTTAGTATTCTATTATTTGAGTAGGTCAGAACAAGATTTTGGAGTGCTGGGCATTTGTGTGGTTGGTTTGTGATGGACAATTATAAGTTGATTTAGGGATAAGAGGTTTGGAAATTCCAACCATTTTAGTTGGTGTAGGGCAGCACAGTGGTGGGATCTGTATGAGAAGGTAGAAATGAATTTGGTGATTTTGTGGTAACAGGCCTCAACTATGGATAGGTCATTTTTTAAGGTTAGTGAAAACTGGAAAGGTGTACAGCAGTGTAGAAAGAAGGTAGGTCCTAGCAATTGCTAGTCTGGTGAAAATGGTTAGGAATGGCTTGAATCTATAGAGTGAGCCTAATTTGATGTAGGTCTTTTTCATTATGAGTGCTACGTGTTTATCAAATCTCAAGCTGCTATAAATGGTGACACCAAGTAGTATAGTATGAGAGACAGGTAAAGTTATGGTTTTATTAGATGAATAAATGAGAAATGATGATAGTTGAACAATGAACTTTTTATTGGAGAAGAGCATTACTTTTGCTTTGTTTGGATTTAAAATGAGTTGATGGTTGGAGGGCTAAAATTCTAAGGCTGAAAAGGATTTTTTTTTCTTGTAGTTGCGAAAGGGAGGGGGCAGTGCATACTGGAGTGGAGTCTTCTGTGTATTGTATTGTGGTTGCCAGATGAGTAGCAGTGTGAAGTTTGTAAAGATAGTGAAGAGAAGTGGCCCTAAAATTGATTCTTGGGGAACACCAACTGTGATGGGTAAATAGGATGAGAAATCGTTTTGACAATTTGCTGTCATTCTGATAGGTAATTATGAAACCAAGAGAGGGCTAAGTGGGACAAGTTTAGGGTAGAGAGCTCGTTCAGAAGCTTTTGCTGGAATACTGTATCAAATGCCTTTGACATATCTATAAAGATAGTGGTGACATGTTGGCCATCATTTATCAGTTGATTTATTGCATTAATGAAGGCTAAAAGGGCAGTGGTTATGTTATGGCTGGGGTGAAAAATATGCTAGGAGTTGGTTAGCAAATTGTTACTGACTAGATAGTCTTTAAGTTGTAAGTGTATGCATTTTTCCAGGATTTTTGAAAGAGGTGATTAAATGGCTATTGGTCTATAGATGGAAAAATCTGTTGAGGTGCCACCTTTATGTATTGGAATGATGTAGGACATTTTTCATATCTTAGGGATATATTGCCCTGAGATTGATCAATTGATCAATAGAGAGACTGGGTAGGAGATGGCTTCAGCTGCCATATTGAGATATTCATTAGGTAGTAGGTCTGTGGCTAGGGATGTGGGTTTTAGTTTATTTCTAAGTTTTTTATGGTACTTGCTTGGAATAGTTGTAGAGAGAAAGAACTGGTGGTAGCTTCTATTACAGTGGGAATAAATAGGGGAGTATTGTTGTTATTATTCACCAGGGATAGTACTGAGTTGGTAAAAAATGAGTCAAACTAGATGGCTAGGCTGTCTTTATTGTTTGTAGTAGTGGGGACTGGGGTTAAGGATTGACCAGGTTGCAGGAGTTGTTTGACAGCATGCCAGAATTTTTGGGGGTGGTTTTGATGTGTTTGTTGTATTTTGGTATAGTAGATTTTTTTTTGTCGTTATTGATTTGTTTTTCAGATTTGTTTCTTAATTCTGTGCATATTTCAAAGGAGGATTGTTTTTTGTTACACCGGTATTGAAACCAGGCTTTGTCTCTTTGTTTGAGTAACTGATTAATTTCTTTGGTCAGCCATGGAGTATGATTAGATTTAACTTTATGGCCAGATCTTTCTGAGGGGAGATAGTCTGTTTAGAATGTTGAGGAATTTGATGTTAAAATATTCCACAGCTGACTCTAGATGGAGATGAGATAATGGGGTCCAGGCTCAGTGTTGTAAGAGTAAATTAAATGTTGTGGCTGAGAACTGTTCTGTGTTGCAACCATGTTTATAAATGATCATTTTGGTGGTGTAGGGTGATGCCTAAGTAGATAGGTGGGTAGGTGATCACTTAAGCTGTCAGGAGGCACCCTGTGTGAGAGACCAGTGAGAGCTTATTGGTTAAGGATCAATCTAATATAGTGTCTGCTACCATGCTTATCTATTCCAGTTGGTGATTTTATCAATTGGGTAAACCCATACAGGTTTATGATGTTGGAAGGTTGATCTGAAGCACAAGTACACCAGTCGGTATTAATGTCCCCCATTATTATGGTTTCTTTGTTAAATGTGGAGGATGACCAGGATAGAAGGTTCTCAATGATGGATGGATTTTTCAGGAGGGATCTAGACTGAAATGATGATAATGTGCTTTTTTTAGGTTGATGTCAGGACAGCAGGTTAGCATTTCAGTGTTATTGACACCTGGGGGGTAATTGTATTTGTTTTAGTTTTAGAGAATCTTCACATATTAATGGCTATACCTCTATCTCATTTCTTTATTATGTCGCGTCTGCAGATAGTGTAATTTGGGGTTAGGATTTCATTTTCTTTTAGATGGGGTTTTTCCAGATTTCTGTTAACACTGCTAAGTCGAGGGATTAACATAAATATAACTTTGTTAGGATACAGTCACAGATTCAGGCAGCTAATAGAACAGGTAACTCTTTACAAAAAATGTGCAGATGACAAATCCCAGTCCTGCAGTTGATGTCAGTTATCACTCACCCAGCCAGAATCATCCAGTGATGACTGGCCTCTGTTACCTTCTGCACCCCCTCCACCTTATGACCCACCTGAGACTCAAGAAGATGATGGTTCTCCCTCTCTGAGAAGGCAGGTGGAGGTGAGATTTACAGAAACAACTACCACTTCCCAGATACAGCTCAGCTTACTTTCATCACTTCCAGTCATCCCTCTGGGATGGGTTATAACACTAACACTAATACTAACACTAGACTCTGTCAATAACATCATTCAGTAGTACCTTCAGACTAGATGCCAATTGTGTTTATTGCTAATGAAGGTAAACAAGTGTATCACTGACATAAATATGTAACACATGCTAAAATATGGGAATATAAAAAAAAAAGATTTCATAATAAAACTTTGTCAAAAAAATGGCACTTTGGGTAACATTAAGCACTTATTACTCAATTTCCAGTTATAAGAGATGGGGAACAATATCAGTGGATATGACCTGCAAATAAACCAGCAGAAAAAAATAGACAGATTCTGACTCTTCCACTGATTCTGATACACCCTCTAGACAAATTCACCCCTTGCAAGAAGTACCAAACCCTGCAGCAGCTAGATATAATGAAGTTGAACTTACCATAAGAGCAACACACGACCATGGACTGCAATGGATTTTCAGACCATTGTAGATTCTCTCGCTCCTATTCAAACATACTCAGCAAGATATGCAAAATTCTTAGAGGGACATGCACAGTTACAAACAATACCATCAAAGACCTGAGAGCCATATTAAAAGCCTCCACACCTTCTAATATTTGTAGGAAAATATCAGACAAATCTAACATAGGTGACAGCTTCCCAAAACATAGAGATGATGGATTTCTAGCTGCTAGAAATAACCTCTTGAAAGCCATTATCTCAGTGTGTCCCCTTCCCCTAATTGACCAAATGTTGGGAGGCTAGCATAATGGTTAGAGTAAACTTACAGACACAAGGTGCAGAGTTTGATTTTCACAGGGGGGGATTGATTAGGCTTAAAATGGCCTGCAAAGGCAATTAGTCTAGCATGAACTTAAAAAAGTTAGTGTACAAAAAGAGAATGAATTGTATGATGTGTGTTTGTGATGCATTTGAAGCGTTTTCTGATCACTCAAAGCATGCAGTAGGGGCAGCAGCTAATGGCTTGTCAACAGTTTTTGTAGAGGGTCTGTTGCCACCAATATAAAAATAATAATAATAATAACAATCTAATATACTTTCATAGCAGAATGAAATCTTGAATGTCCTTCAATATGTAACTGTTGATTTGCTTCCTGCCTAATATTAGTAAGTACGGACAGGGTTAAAAAATATAAGATTTGTTCTGAGTAGAAAGTTCTATCATGGAATTCTGAACTCATGCCTACTGCGGAATGTTATAAACAAGCAATCAAGAGATCTTATGTGGTAAAATGAATGCTACAGTGTTAATTTCTACTGATCAGTGGCTGTTCCATGATTATTACAAGAGTGTTGTTTTTAAATGAGAAAAGGTATACAAATGATCTCTATAATTTGAAGAGACAGAATCTTGATTTTCTAGTCTCCCACAGACGCTTATTTATTTGCAGAAAAGGAGATCATTATTCTTTGCAGAACTGTGTCATTTGAAATGTATTTGGTACCTTAACAGTTGTTACATAGATGCTTGTGCATGACATTTGCAGAGTAGTACACATAAAAGCAGTACAAAGCAGTTTTGTAGATGTCACTCCATTTTTGGGATATTTGCATACATATGATTTGTATGGATCTTTGTCATGTTTAATGGGCAAATAAATGTAAATATATGCAAAGCAGCTCTAGTTACGCACCAACTATCGGATGCAAAGTTTTTTTCCAGGTTTCCAGCATTATTTTGAGGATGCGTCACCACGAAAAAAGTATATAAGATTTTGAAGCACTGTGCAACTGATGCACAAGTTTAATCATTTAAGCCCATTCACCTGTTGGAGCTCTAGAGCTCCCCTGAAATGTGATGTAATGTTAGCATCCACTACATATAAATTTATATATATATATATATATATATATATATATATATATATATATATATATATATATATGTGTGTGTGTGTGTGTGTGTGTGTGTGTGTGTGTGTGTGTGTGTGTCTGTCTATATCTATCTATCGATATATAGCTCTACTGAAATTAGTCTAAAATTTAGCAGCTCAACACTAAAAACACGGACCACAAAAGGTCAAAAAATAAAAAAAAAAAAAAAAAAAAAAAAGCTGGCATTCTAACAATCATGCTCCAAAGCACAACTTCAGACCATGTAAACAAAATCTATTCTTTTGATGCAGGGGGGTAAGCCATCCTGCAGTCCCCCCCCCTGCTATTTATATATACTTACTCTGAGATTGCACAATTCCCAGGAAAGGGTCAGATTTACAAACATTAGGGATAGTCAGTCTTGCATGTCTGTTGACCGTCTGTTTTTTTTGATCAAAGTATGTCAACAAAAAGAAATCAACATCTGGGAGTTTCATTTGTTTTATGCTCTCCATTATATATCTGTATCTATAGCTATAGATATATATGGGACCATTGGACATAATGGGTAGGTATGGTATTAAGCAAAGGAATGCAGAAGGACAGATGGTAGTGGATTTTGTGAAAAGGATGGACATGGCTGTGATGAATACATACTTTAACAAGAGGGAGGAGCATAGGGCGACATACAAGAGTGGAGGAAGATGCACACAGGTGGAGTATATCTTATGTAGAAGGGCCAATCTGAAGGAGATAGGAGACTGTAAAGTGGTGGCAGGGGAAAGTGTAGTTAGATGGTGGTTTGTAGGATAACACTGCTGATCAAAAAAAGGAGGATGAGCGTGAGGGCAGCACCAAGGATCAAATGGTGGAAATTAAAAAAGGGTAATTGTGAGGTGATGTTCAGGGAAGAGTTAAGACAGGCATTGGGTGCCAGTGAAGAGTTACCGAATAGCTGGGTAACTACAGCAGAGCTAGTAAGAGAGATGGCTAGAAAGGTGCTTGGTGTGACATCTGGGAAGAGGAAGGAGGACAAAGGAGACCTGGTGGTGGAATGAAGAAGTACAGGAGAGTATA
>NC_056726.1:1141463745-1141581245 GCF_019279795.1 Protopterus annectens | reverse complement strand
TTAATCTCGTTAGTAGTATTGTAGTGGAGCTTTTCTCCCCGGGCCACCACTGAAAATGGACATGCATCCAGTTGGACTAGCCCGGTAAACAAATGTAAAATAAATAAATAAATAAATAAACATACAGAGAGAGAAAGAGAGGTTTAAAATGGGCATAGAAAGCAGTTTTTTTTTCTCAATAATAAGAAGTATAAAACTCAGTCTGTCATTGACAGGCTGTAGTCCTCAGTAATTTACGAGAAAATCAAAAATGTCACAAGGGACAAGACAAAAAATATGAGACAAAATTAGGAATATTCTGCAAAATCAGGGACAGTTGATAACTTACGCACACACACACTACTTTCGGGAAATTACATAGCTTAGTTTAATACATTAACATCTTTATATGGTATTTATTAAAAGCAGTTTTTTTTTCAAATGTATTGCAGCCCACTTAATTTGTAATAAATAGTGGAAGTAAAAAAAATGTTGTAAGGGTAGCTTCCACATAACATCTTACTGAAAGCAATTACTCTGCCTGCTGGATAAAGATCCACCCCGGGATTCATGAAGCTTGCGCCAGGCGCAGGCGTAGCGTAGGCAGAATAACACCAAATATGGCCGTCGAGCGATTCAGGTACGAGCCAATACCACATGCACTACCGGCATATGCCAGAACTGCGCAGCCCTTGGCATAGGTATGCTAATCACCCCATGCGCAGTGTCGCACCATGCAAATGAAGGCATATAGCGATCCATGAAGTGGTGCAGGTGTAGCGTAAGGCCACGGAAATGTAAACCAAAAAACACAGTTTACATTTTCCCAAACAGAACATCTGAGCTATGGAAGCAGACCAGACTCATGTATTACAAAGTTAACATATGCCAATGGCTAAATACACAGCCAATGGCATAAGAAAGGATGCACAACACCTAAAAAACAACTTTAATGTCATGTTCACAGTAATGCAAAGTATAACCGCAGGTCATGTGTGCACAAACTGGAACATAAAGAAAATATATAAAAATGTCATAAAATCACAATGTAATACAAATCAGGTGTACACCATAATACACAATGGTAGGCATGGAACACCACAACCAAGGTGCAAGGGTTGCTAAGTGCCTGCGACAGTGTTCGGCGCGGTAACTATGAATTAGTAGTCAATGCCATGCAAATGAGGCAGATAATACTGAATCGCAAATGTCCCGCAGGATGAAGGTTGAACCATATGGCGCAGCGCTATAACACCAAGGAGTGGCTCAGAGGAGATACATGACATCAGCAGAGGGGTGTACCACCGTAGCAGTAAGCACATTGGAGCAATGCAAATCTGGCCTGTCCGTTGCTAAGCAAAGCTGCAGGACAGGGGTGGGGAGGAAGGTATAGAATCATTTAGTTGAGAGCACACACGGTGCCCAAAAGTGCATGTGTGCAGGGATGAAAACGTGCCCGAAACCCAGTAAGCGGATGCACGCGGCATGAACAATAGCACAAACAGGAAGGTCAGGGGAAGAAAAGAAGGAAATGCCGAAATATGGTAATTGGCATACTAATGAGCAATCAAAACCAATCAACTCATGGCAGCCAATCAACGGCAGCTGTCAGGTCTGCTCGCAGAAACCTGCAAAACAGGATAGTGGAGGCATTTGAATGCAAAGAAAGGAGGGGAGGCATTGGATTGCAAAGATAGGAGATCTGTCATAGCAGAGCAAAGCAAACTGACAGTAGACCGGCAATAGCACACATTACGCAAGATACGCCAGGTCTAGGAAAGTACAAATTAAAGCAGGCTGCCGTATGCATGCCAGAAAATGGTAGGTGGAACATGCAGAATTGTGAAGGGAAGGTCAAGAGGTAATCCACGGCAGCCAAATGTAACTCAACACCAAAGGCACCACAATAGTATTTCCGGTAGTAAAACACATAAGATATCCTGTAGCTATGATCGTACATACACACCCTATGATATTGTTAGAAAAATATGTACTTAAACATATATGAAGTGCTAGTTTAAAAGCAAATAGTATGTAATGCATTTTATTCTATTTTACAATATGGCAGTAAGAATGATCTTACATGTAATTGCTTGAAGCTTTGGAGCTGCAGTGTGATTGAACTCTGACCCTGGCAGTAGCCAGCTCAGCAAGCTTATGTTTTTCACTAATGATTATCTGCTGGGTCAGGAAAATGAATGTATAAGGCATTGAATCTTTTCTTCCTTCCTCTGAGATAGTTGGCCTTGTGAATATTATCAGCACAGCTGCTAAAAGTTAATGTTGCGAGAAGAACAAAGAAGCGTATTAAGAACTGAACTGACTATTGTATTCGAGCAGGACTGAAACCTTGAAAGAATATCATTTACAGAAAGACATTATAACTGACCAGGTGCTTTGCAAGGCTGTATTATTCTCATGGGAAAACTTTTAAAAAGTATAAACTCAGCACTTTCTTATGAATAGAATATTGTAGACTATAGTGATGTAGGTGCCCTGTGACTGACCACGTCAGTAAGGTGGGCACAGCTTGGATGTATAATGTATAAAATAAACCTTACTTCCTGTATCATGTTAGACAGAATTCTATACTTGTACTGTATGGTTTTCTGCCTCCTGGTGTACACTGGTAAAGTTTCTTGTATCTGAATCTCCTGTGTTGGTGACTGTCATTTTAAAAAGCCTAATGATTTTACAGTCTGATTCTTTGATAATTTATTTGACAGTTTGGTCCTTCGAGCCGGATTTCCCTTGGTAAGCTACAGGTCAGAGTGTATGGGTGGTAATAAATCTGCGCAGGAGAAGTTGCCAAAATGGTTCTTCTTGAGTGAAAAAGACCTCCGACTGAATTGTTGTGTGTAAAGTGGCTGTCCACTTTCTGATCTGTGGCCGAAGAGTGGAATTTGAACACTTTCATCACCAGGAGACTCAGGTAGGAAGGTTTTTGCCTTTTTTCTGTTTTAGATCAGGGACTAGGTTACAGTAAATATTATTGTCATAGATTTGTTGTACAGATCAGGGACATAATTGTCATAGATTTGTTGTACAGATCAGGGACATAATTGTCATAGATTTGTTGTACAGATCAGGGACATAATTGTCATAGATTTGTTGTACAGATCAGGGACATAATTGTCATAGATTTGGTGTACAGATCAGGGACATAATTGTCATAGATTTGTTGTACAGATCAGGATTTGTTGTACAGATCAGGGACATAAGAAATTACTGTATATTTTGTCATAGATCAGGGAAACAGAATAAGGTAGGCAGTTATTCTAAATAAACTGTGTAAGGAACCAAGATACCACGTGGTAAGAAAAGGGTTACGTAACAGTCTTTTTTAAGACATGGGAAATCAGTGCACTAAAACCTTGCAAGATCCGCCCCTAACCAAAGAGGCAAAATACATGCAATTACAGCATGCTGATATGTTAGGTATTATACAAAATGTGCTAACAAATATGAATTTGATGGTAAACTAGATAAACTTACACTAGTTAAAATCCTTAAACAGCTTAAATCTGATGCAGGAGATCAGGCAAAAAAGCAGCACCAACTAGGCATACCTCAAGCACACAGGTGGATTGAGGAAGCAAATCGTAGAAATACAGAAGCTTAGAAATTCAAAAAACATTTTTAGACAACAGAGTGAAAGGTCTGACAGACAGAATCTCTGAGAAATGGAAACTTAGAGCAGACTGGACTTGCATTAATCAATGCATACAACAGGAAAACGAGACAATAGATGGATATTATGCTAGATTATTAGAATGCTTTGAACAACAATTAAAAAATGCATTTTTGAAAGGTTGCATTGCCCCTATCAGTAGCTTTATTACAAAGCATATGATAGATCACCGAACAAGCAGGCTACAAGCCTTACTTGTGTATGCTACACATGCTGAAAGACACTTTAATAGTAAAAAGAAAAAGAAGGCGCAAGTCTTCACTGCTGAAGACGGAGCTAAAGTATTTGTATTACAGTCAGGTAAAAAGGGCATCTAGCTAGGGACTGTAAACAAAATAAGAAAGCAATGACAGAAGATAAAGGAGATGAGGACTGACTATATGATAGTAAGGATACATCATATGAAAGCCAGGAATCACCAGTAACAGCTAGAATAGAAAAGACAAATACCAATGTAGTAGAAGGAGTAGAGGAAGTACAAATTGACTTAGATGAAAATGGAAATAAAATTTTAGATTTAGCATTGTTGAGCCTGGAGCTCTACCTAGCAGATACAAAACCAGAAGTGACACTTCTGGTGGAGGGAAGGGAAGTCAAATTCCTGTGTGACTCAGGAGCATCACGGACTTTGATACACCCCTCCAACTTACCAGAACATTCTGAATCACCTGATTATATATTAGTAAAAGCAGCAAATGGACAGCTATACAGGGAACCACTCTCCCATGATATAGCAATAACTGACCCTGTTTCAGGTATAACTCAGAAAAGTAAAATTGTAGTTTCTGCAAAATGTCCAGTAAATTTACTGGGAAGAGACCTTATGCAGATTTTTGGCATAGCAGTAGTTCCTACACTGCAGGGTATGGAAGCACAAAGACAAATGGATACTTTTGTGGTGCGATCGGAGGGTGAAGCCTATTATTGGTACAGCCAGGACCTAGTTACAACTGGTCCAGGGGCAGTAACCAAAGAACTGATGAACGTAGCCATCAGTAAGGTACCCTCCCTTGACACTGATCAGCAGCATTTGTTACATTGTACTCTATACTACTGTAGCACACCGGGACCTGATAAGGAATATGAGCAAGAATTGTTCAAAAATCCTGCTAACAGATTAATATTACGAACTTTATATTGGGATATTGAGGGAAACAGTGTAGTAAGCTGTTCATTACCTCAGGAATTCATGAAATTGTATAAGTCCAATAGACTGCCACATGTCAGCTTGACAAAAAAAACAAAAGTGTTAAATGGGCAGACTTAGGAAAAAAAAGTAACAAGATGGGAGAAACAGACTGATTTAGAACTGTCAGGACAAGGGATACAAAAAACAAAAACTGAATTGGTTGACACAGACACATACAGCTGTACACTTGCAATCTAGTGAGGACAGCTGATTAGCATTTTTATTAAAAGAAAAAAAAAAAGGCCTTGTGTAAAATTCCAACAACTCTGTGGTCAACAGGCAAGTCAGATGTAGGGCTTATTCAAACAGCAGGACCAGTTACAATTACCCCAAAGTCAGCTTTTAGACCACAGAAAAGACAATACCTTTTGAGAAAGGATGCAGAAGTAGGAATTAAGCCTATAATAGCAGCATTACTCAAAGAAGGAATACTGGTAGAATCTCCTGATTCACCATGTGATACACCCCTATTTCCTGTTAAAAAAGCAAACGGGGAATGGCGGATGGTACAAGATTTACAGGCTGTAAATAATGCAGTAATACCTAGAGCACCTACGGTGCCAGACCCACATACTTTGTTAAATGATTTAGAACCGCAACAAAAGTATTTCTCTGTGGTAGATATTAGCAATGCTTTCTTTTCAATACCTATACATCCTGATAGTCAATATTGGTTTGCATTTACATTTCAGGGTAAAAGGTATACATATACTCGACTACCACAGGGATATTGTGAGAGCCCAACAATATTTGCACAAGAAATGGCTAGCAACCTGGCAGGATTTACCCCACCGGGAGGTAGTCAAATTCTACTTTATGTAGATGACATCTTGCTAGCAGCCCCCACCCAGCAGCAGTGCAGGGCGGATACTGTAGCATTATTAAACTTTTTAGCAATACAAGGACATAAAGTAAACAAAAGTAAGTTACACCTTTGGAAAAAACAGGTTAGATACCTGGGATATGTGATATCCAATGAAGGTAGAATACTAGATAAAGAAAAAAAAAAAAAACAGCAATTTTGCAAGCACCCAAACCAACAACTAAGAAAGAAATAATGTATTTCTTAGGTACAACTAATTTTTGTTGGAGCTGGGTACCAAATTATGCTTTGGAATCTGCTCCACTGACTGATTTGATATATAAGACACCAATGGCAGTACAAGATATTTTACAATGGACAACAGAAGCAGAAATGGCTTTCTGCAGGTTGAAGCAGTTGATAGCTTCTTCATTAGTTTTAGGACTTCCAAATTATCACAAACAGTTCTTTCAGACCGTAAATTGTAAGCAAGGGTACATGACATCAGTATTGATGCAACAACATGGGGATAAGCAATGCCTCATAGCTTACTATTCATCACCGTTAGACCCAGTGGCGCGATCTTTGCCTCACTGTATACAAGCAGTAGTTGCAGCAGCAATGGCAGTGCAGGCTTTGGCCTCAGTGGTGTTATTCCACCCTCTCACATTGAGAGTGCCTCATGCAGTTGCAATAATTTTACTGCAAGAGAAAATGGCATACCTTTCTTCTGCTAGACATCTTTCATGTATAACTATACTGCTGAGCCAACCTCATATGACAATTGAACAATGTACAACATTACTTCCAACTCCTGCAATGGGCACACCACACAGCTGCCTGCAGGAAATTGAACAGTTAGCTTTACCTAGACAAGATCTTACAAATATGCCCTTGGATAATGCTGAGGTGACATATTACGTGGATGGCTCATGCAGAAGGGGTCCTACAGGGAAGAATCTGGTGGGATATGCAGTAGTTACAGACAGTGAAATTTTAGAAGCTCAATCCTTACCACACAACTTATCTGCACAAGCAGCAGAGTTGATAGCTTTGACGAGAGCATGTACTTTAGCAAAAAACAAGTGTGTAAACATATATACTGACAGTCAGTATGCTTTTTCTACAGTACATGTATTTGCACAACAATGAAAAAATAGAGGAATGATTATATCCAGTGAAAAACCTATTAATCATGCCAATTTATTTTGGAGCTATTAGAATCTATTCAGTTACCTACCAAAGTAGCTATTTGTAAATGTATAGCTCATACAAAACAACAGGATAAGATTTCAAAAGGTAATGCACGAGCTGATGCAGCTGCAAAGCAAGCAGCCTCAGACTCAGAAACTTTATTTTTGAATGAGAAATTACAACCCTCTGAGATTTTAGATTTAGACATGTTAAAAACAATGCAAATGCTTACTACAAAAGTAGAAAAACAAAAATGGGTAAAACGAGGTGCAATTTTTTAGAATGGACTGTACATTTCCAAGGAAAAAAAAAACGATATTGCCGTCTAATTTATTTAGATATGCAGCTTTGTTGAGCCATGGGCAGTGCCATGTCTCAACAGGGGGGGATGGTACAGTTAGTAAATCGAATAATCCAAACATATGGATACATAAATTATACAGAAAAATTTTGTGCAGCTTGTCATACTTGTAACAAGCATCATGCACAAGGAGCATTTAAAACCAAGCAAGGAAGTTTTCCCATACCACCATACCCATTCCACACTATTTGTATGGATTTCATAGAATTAAATAAATGTAAAGGGTTTGACTCCCTCTAAAATGTTTTTTGGGAGAGCATATTATGTGCCTCAGTGGAAAGCTCTCATGCCTGCAGAGCTGGAGGCTGACAGTTCATTAGCTAATTATATAAAGAAACTGTTAATGAATAAATCTGTTTTGCAGTTTAACTCTTTTTCAGATGAAAGACAGAACAAACCGGAAGAAGCAGTTTTGGAACCATGTACCTGGATCTGGTTGAAGGTGACAAAAAGGGTGAGTCCAAAGTGGTAAGGTCCGTACCAGGTCCTGTTGGCAAAGCCTACTGCAGTCAGAGTAGCTGAGAGGATGTCCTGGGTTCATTTGACGCATTGTAAACCGGTAAAGAACTTTCAACTTGATAAGAACTTTGTGACTGATACACAAGGGCAAAATGGCCAAAAGTAAAGCAAACAGAAAAGCAGAGCAACCCCAGAACTATTGCATAATTATTTTGTTAGCTGTGCATTTGTTGACTATGTGTGACAATTTTTCTCTTATTGTGGTTTTTTCCTGCACTCAACCACACAAGTGAAAGTGAGAAGACGTGATGAACTGTCTATAAACTGGCATCCAAATTTTAACACATACCTGGCCATAAAACGTGTGTATGCAGAGACTATGAACATTTCAAATTGCTGGGTTTGTACAGCTATACCAACAGCATATGGAGAACTGTTAATGTCCGCTGTCCCTCTGGGGATAAATGAGTCTTGGGAAAATTTGCTTTTGATACAGGAACTGTGAGATCACAGGACAAAATAGCTTTATTTTTACCTGTCACACAAAAAGGAGTTGTATGTTTCTACAAAAATGATACCCTCCAGGTGGGCTGGAGTAATTGTAATATAACAATGCCATATAAATGTTACATTAAATTCAGAAGTGGGGGTACTGTTTGTAATACTAACTATGATTCATATCTGAGTTCAATGAAAACTACATTAAATGCAGTACGTGACAATCCAGTCTTAACTAAACAATTGTCTATTAAAGATAGGAAAATGTTTCATGCAGGGATAACATGTATTAGTACCAAAGTAATGATTTTATTTGTGGGAAAAAGGCATATAAATGGTTACCTGAGAATTGGTCCGGCAGTTGTTTTTTGGGTTATCTGGTTCCAGCAATAAGACATACTGCAGAATTACCTTTGGGTAAGATACGAAATGTAAGGGAAACAGCTCGAAAATCTTGTATACCCCCGGGAATAAATGAATACATGACTATCATGCCATTATTGAAATTGAATAGAATATGCAACAAATAAAACATGGTATTAATTATAATATTACACAAATATATGTACATCTAAATATGTTCAATGTACATGTACATATATATATTTTTAAATACATTTTTTATCATTATTTTTCATTTTTATATATATTTTTTTAATTTTATAAGATTGTCAACATATATATATAATTACAAATTGAATACAATACATCAATTTATAAGTGATGATACGTTTGAAAGTTTGGTTTACAACAAATTGGATAGCATACTATATTGTTACATAAAAACATATAATATTTGCATTATATAACACTTACAATGGTAAAGAAATTTATATTACCTACATTATCAAAATATATTAGTTCAAATTGGTTGTATTCATGGTAACACTTATATTACATCACCATTTTACATTAATTATTCCATTCACCATATGTCAAAAAGAATTGATATATATATATCAAATATTTAATAATATATATGTCATAGTTGGATGAGTGAGATAGGTATATGTATTATTCAATAGATATATATCACATATATATTGCATATGTTACATACAACAAAGGGTTCAATATATGCATATATAATAGTATAGTATTTTCATATTTATTTTATGTATAAATTGATTAAATGTATATTTAATTAGCAGTTTTTAAAGTGTACAAGTGCATATAATTTCAATTGAATATATGTATATGAGTTAGAAATGTATAATGTTTTTCATTGATACACAATGATTTTTAACAAAGCCATTTCCTTTTTAAAAAAAGTTCATTGTGGTAAATTAAGGATATCAATTAAGTAATTATTCAATATGTGACATGGTATAAATATGTTGAATTGAAACAGTAGTATGTATTCTGAAGAAGTTCGTAAGGACGAAACCTAGGTCAATAAAGAAGTGTTTGCTGCAAAGTTCGAGTGGTGGCCTTTCGTTGAGTTTTTTGGATATTATAAGTATATATTTCACAGTTTTGGGTCTGTTTTCATCTCCTTATTGGCATCGACTACATCTTGCTGTTTTTCGATCAAGTTGTAGTTAAGTTTTTGGTTACCAGTATACTGCAGAATTACCTTTGGGTAAGATACGAAATGTAAGGGAAACAGCTCGAAAATCTGAAGGTCCAGTTAAGAAACCTGTGAATCCAGTTGGGAAGATCGAAGCTGGTTGGAAAGACCATAATTCAGTAAAAAACAAAAGTAAATTGACTCATATGGACTTGGGTAACAGTGTTATATCCTGGGCAGGAATACTACCAGCCTATGGAGCAGTCAAATCGATCTGGGAGCTGAGGAAGCTGTCGAGACTTCTCGAAGTAATGAGTAATGCAACTTTTTCCGCCCTAGAATTGGTGACTGATGAACTGAATGCAATAAGAACTGTTGTGCTACAAAATCGAATGGCTCTTTACTTCACCCTAGTGGCAAGAGGTGGTACACGAAGAAGAATGCTGTGCTCTTATCCCTGACAATTGTCACGAGATAAATAAACACCTAGAGGTAATTCAGCAAGTATCAGCAATGACTAAACCAGGCCCAAACCCACTGACGGACTTTTTCCAAAATCTGTTTGGGGGGTGGGGTTCCATCCTATTGAACATTTTAATTGCTATTTGTGTGGGTATACTCCTAATAGGAGCATGTGTTTGCTGTGAAATTCCCTGCATGAAAAGATTAATCAAAGATTTTGTTGATATATCTGTTACTGAAACTTTTTACCAAGATATTAATATTGAAAGATTGATTTCAGATGATGCTTTTTCTGAAGTATAGATTAAATGACTTGCCTAGTTAAAAGTCCTTAAAAGGAAAAGGCTAGGGAACGATATGATATTGTTTATGTTTCTGAATAGAATAAAAAGTATTAAAAGGAGGGAGAATGTTAGAAAAATATGTACTTAAACATATATAAAGTGCTAGTTTAAAAGCAAATAGTATGTAATGCATTTTATTCTATTTTACAATATGGCAGTAAGAATGATCTTACATGTAATTGCTTGAAGCTTTGGAGCTGCAGTGTGATTGAACTCTGACCCTGGCAGTAGTCAGCTCAGCAAGCTTATGTTTTTCACTAATGATTATCTGCTGGGTCAGGAAAATGAATGTATAAGGCATTGAATCTTTTCTTCCTTCCTCTGAGATAGTTGGCCTTGTGAATATTATCAGCACAGCTGCTAAAAGTTAATGTTGCGAGAAGAACAAAGAAGCGTATTAAGAACTGAACTGACTATTGTATTCGAGCAGGACTGAAACCTTGAAAGAATAACATTTACAGAAAGACATTATAACTGACCAGGTGCTTTGCAAGGCTGTATTATTCTCATGGGAAAACTTTTAAAAAGTATAACCTCAGCACTTTCTTATGAATAGAATATTGTATACTATAGTGATGTAGGTGCCCTGTGACTGACCATGTCAGTAAGGTGGGCACAGCTTGGATGTATAATGTATAAAATAAACCTTACTTCCTGTATCATGTTAGACAGAATTCTATACTTGTACTGTATGGTTTTCTGCCTCCTGGTGTACACTAGTAAAGTTTCTTGTATCTGAATCTCCTGTGTTGGTGACTGTCATTTTAAAAAGCCTAATGATTTTACAGTCTGATTCTTTGATAATTTATTTGACAGACATCATCGGTGTTCACAGCATAATAGTATAAAGTGTGAAAGCACCCTACACACACCTGTGAATTCCCAAACACTGCACCCTAGGTGTAAACACACGGGGAACTTTTAAAATGTACATGTTGGGAGCTGCCGTAGCTGTGATTCATCAGCATGTGTTAGAGACTGACGGTGTTGTGGACGATGATGCCGACAACCACCTCAGGCCCCGGAGGAGGAGAAGATTGTTCAGACCAAGGGTAACCTACCAGGGGCTACAAGATCTGGAGATAGTAGAGTGTTACAGGGTGGACAGGGACATCTTACAGCAAATAGTGGAGCTGTGCCGGCCATGCCTGAGAACCAGAAATAACAGAGGCGAACCCATCCCAGTGGACACAAAGGTATGTGTAAGCATGCGAATACTAGCCACAGGTACCTTCCAAAGGCCAGCTGGAGATATAATGGGGATCTCACAGGCATCAGTATACAGGGTACTACACCAGTTCATGGATGCCATGTTACCACATGCCAATGAGCATATATACTTCCCCCGAACTCAGGAGGAGTTGGCCAGCAATATGCATCACTTCCACTGTGTGGCACACTACCCAGAGGTACTGGGTGCGAAAGACTGCGCGCACATACAAATCAAGTCACCACCCGGTGAGCATGGTAGGTGCTACATAAACCACAAGGGATTCCACTTCATCAATTGCCAGGTCGTGTGCAATGCCCAGGGCATAATCATGGATGTGTGTGCTGGCAGCCCTGGAAGCTACCATGACTCCCATATCTGGCATGCCTCACAGCTGCATCAGGTATTTGTCAGGGGGGACATCCCACATGGCCACCTTTTGGGGGATGCTGGCTATGCACTGGAGCCGTGGATGATGACTCCCATCAGAAATGCACACGCACCCATGCAAGAACGCCATAATGAGGCACACGCACAAACCAGAATCATCATAGAGCATGTGTTCGGGATGCTGAAATCACGGTTCCGGTGCTTGGACACATCTGGTGGAGCCTTGCAGTACTCTCCAGGCACATGTGCCCACATTGTCATAGTATGTGCCATGCTACATAATATGATCCTGCGGAAACAGCTGCAGCAGGGACAAAATGGTGAAGGCCCACATAACCCACCACATTTGCCAAGGCCATCACAGGCACAGAGGGATTCAGACCATGAACACACTGTGCCAGCCCCAGTAGGCAGACGGAGGCGTGCCCAATATGCCTACGCCTTGGCAAAGAGGGAACGTATAGCACATACGCTGACAGTGTAGGCCCCTACGGACTGATCCACCTCTCCACCTGCACACACAGTAAAATGGATGGCACACAAGCACGACCACCTGTAAATTGTAATGTATAGGTGGCCCACTGTGTGAATCCTACATAGGCAGCCCAGAAACATTGTACACACAACAACTATTGGAACACGGAATGTCAACACCTGAACAGTACATGCGCCTATCAGCATATGTTGGTGCTGTGTGTATAGGTACCCAGGTACATCGGTGGGTACATGGCTGATTGTCAGAGGCCATACACCAAACGGGGCAAACAGTGTCCGCAGTCACCACAACATCGAGTAACCAACTGTCGCGTAGAGGAGCAGAGGCAATCGTGGGAGCACATGTGTTTAAGCACTGTTCTGCAGACACTCAGCACGGAGTCCCTGCTGCATTAATGAGGGGCTCCACATAATATAATCATGGATGTTGTGTCAAGGCATGGGGTGTACCCATGACAGGTATTCGTCACCCCAGCATGCTCCACCCACGGTCATTTGAAGGTGTAGCACAGTATTGTGTGTGGCTCACTGTGATATACATACCCAATGCTGGAGCACATACAGTAAACATCACATGGGCATACCATTAAATGGACTCATCAGTATGTAAACTAACTGAGTTACCCATGTGATTGCAGTATGGAGTAACAGCTGTAATATACTCCACGTACAAAATGACATAACACGTGTACATATCCCAGATGGCCATATGTTAAATGCAGTGACCGTCGTGCATGTTCCCGGTCCCACGTCCTGCAAGGGATGTAACTTAATCCCAAAAGCACGAGTAATGCATGTCGGATGCAGGTCATCAGATCCATATGTTTAGCACATGTAACTGGGAATATGCATTGCCCACTGCTGGTAAGCGACGTTTAAATATGACTATATGGATATGCGCAAAACAGGGATAAGCTACTCCGAATATCGCACAGATCACGGTGAATGATGTCCAGAACAGGTGAAACCAGCATTATATACCCCTGTACTAATAGAACCTGCTCTGAAGGGTAAAACGACCACTGCCAGGTGTAGAACACGCAATCATGTATAGAATCACCTAACACTATTGCTAGGCAAGATGTACCTATGGTAGGGTTGCCACCTCTTCAAAGAACTAATGTGGGACATACGTCAGATGTCTGCAGGCCGACACGTACACCCAGCCAGTACAGAAAGCAGAACTGCACTGTTTTGCCTAGATAAAAGCTCATTCTTGTAATGTTTACTTATGTATTCTGTTTGTTGGTTCAGATACAGAATAACTGTATTATGCGATTATTACATAAACTATAGGAAATAAGTATGTTCTAACATCACATGACATTTGCCATGTTTACAAATATTTTGCAGGACACAACTGCCCAAAGAGGGACTGTCCCTCGCAGAGTGGGACAGCTGGCAACCTTAACCTATGCCAGGTGTGTAATGTGACAGGTACAGACACAAACGTGCGGAGTCCACGAAACAGTATACACCAACAAGTAGACAATGAAAGGTGTAGCTTGCCTGTCACTTTTCCCCGTCTTATATATATATATATATATATATATATATATATATATATATATATATATATATGTGTGTGTGTGTACACATATATACATATATATAATACAGATAGAAAGGGCGATAGAGTGATATATGTTGATATATATGGATTCAGCGATATCTGCAAATATATATAGATAGGTCAACGACAATCATAATACCTTGGAGGTACAAATACTTAGGATACCGCCAGCTGTGGAATGTGTAACATACTGACATGCGTAACCACAAGGCTGAAAGACCGAAAGAGAACAGTACAACTGCGAGTAATAGTATGATGATATGAATGGATAATTCGGTACTGCTGCCGGTGTTGTGGTCCACGTAGGTACTGTGTTCAACTGTGTGTGTGAGTGCCGTAGTCTGTGTATGTGTGTGTTGAGGGTGCCGTGTGTGTCCCCGTGTGACTGTAATGTGTGTGTGTTCGCATCATGTGTCTGTTAGTGCCAACTCGGAGGTAGATGATTACGGTAGGTGTGGGTATAGCTAGCTGTAGGCATATAGTCACCACCTGTCCCACATTGGGAGGGACAGCCCCTCCCTGGGCAGGTGTGTCCCGACATAAAACATTACAAAGGGCAAATGTCCGAGATTGTAGGACATTAATATGTCCCATACATAATGTAATAGTTGCATTCAATAGTTATGCCTGTATGTAAGAAACGTGAATGTTACATGCAATATGATAAGTAGCCAAAGTCCAACAACAATAGGTATGTATTGAGGATAAAAGTATGTGCTATCCTGTGTACTGACTGTGGCTATGTGTTGGCCTGTAAACACTGCTGTGTGTCCCAGAAGTGTCCAACAATGGCCATATGAAAAGGTGTCAACCCATGGCAAAGAGGTTCTGTTACCAACACAACCGCAATGACTGCAAATATCTGGGACAGACATACATGTGATAGCTGTCATGTAGACATATCCCTTTACATATCGCTGCAATTCCGGAGGTATGGAAGTATCAACCTCACCTGCATACTATATAGAAACCAATTAACAATGGCCCAATGTGCAATCCCATAACATAAGTCTGCTAACTGATAGCTCTTTAATAAGGGACGGAGCCCACATACATATATATATATATGGAATATGTAGAAATGCAAGGTCCACAAACCTGTATACGGTACGTACACCCACCGACATCTCCCACACTAGAAACTATAGCAATACAGACTGTACTAACAGCACAAACATCCAGTCAGTCAATTACAACTGCAGAACTGTTGACACACCTTGTGAGAGACACAGTTAAAGGCGCCATGCAAAATTGCAGCCATTGTATAATGGAACAAACGGCGATGTTACAGGTTTTGTTCGCAATAGTCCGTTAACAGACGTTGGGATGACAGGTACACCCACATGTTGAATCACATACTCTAGCTGTCACACACAATCCACGGGGGACATGAAACCAAAGTATACTTGTCTCTATGCATAGCAGTTGCAATTACACATAACAAAATGCAATACAGGCCGTCTCCCCGAAGGTAGGGCAAATGGCCAACGCCCAAGTGGAGAAGTCAATTATACCCCACTGTTGCCACGTAATTGGCGAATGTAGTAGCTGCAAAGCTGATATGCAAGTAATTAGTCACTCAGACTCACCAATAGGCAGCAGGAAACCACATGTTTCAGGTATCAACCTATATAAGGAAGACTTGCCAGACATTCAAACCGTATGCTCATGCAAAATACCCATGTAAGCAGTGTGAGAGAGATAGAGACGAAAGTACGTAACGATAACAAGGTATGTAGAACACTTGGTATGTAAGTATATGTATAGCATGTGTTGTATTAATTATTTACTGTATGTATAGCTCGTTATGCATTAATTAAAAGTGTCCGCAATGCATAACATGGGAAAAGGTATTTATGTAGTGATGTCTTGCTGAGCATACTTAAGCTTGTATAAACTGTGCATCCAGCTGTGGGCCACAAGGTACACATCACAGACACCACAAGGGATGCTACATGAGGGCTTTAAACAGAACAATTACATACAACCCGCCGTTAGTGGTAGGGTATATCCAACAAGTACGTGCCATAGCCAGAGATAGTATATGTTGATATACTGTCACAGTAGGCATGTGTATGGGCATATAACGACAATGACATGTCGAAGGTCGTCCCGCTGTGCAAGTATGCTTTTCATTATGGGATACTATGTATAATATGTGTAATGTATAGTATTGTAGGTAGATATGTCAGATATTCTACACAGCATAACAGGCATATCATGCATACCACAGGTATCGTCTATTGGAATGTACAATAACAGGATACATATGGCTTGTAGGCATGGGTCATTGTAATAGCATGATAGCTAATCTAAATGGAAGGGCTACCAAATAACCATGCACAAAGGACATGTAATAGCTTCACAGGTTCATAGTGGGGTACTATGCAGTCTGGTAAGTCCATGTGTAAGCACAACCACAGTGTTCACACCAGTGGCACCTCTCTAGGGTAGTGTCCTGTGATCATCAGAGCCATGTGTTACCTGCACCTCTGCACAGTACAGCCACTGCAGTGATCCCTGGCGTACATGTGTGTCCCAAACACCAAGGGAGGTATCACATGAACAGTGCTACTGAGTGTCCCTGCGTGATGTACATAGGAGTCATGTTCCAAAGCATGGTGAGTGTCCAGTTTGGGAATGTAACCCTCAAGCACATCCCACTCATTGCTGCGTGTGCACATATCCATGAGCATGTTGCTCACAGTGGCATCTGAGTATGTCGCGTATGTGGAGTATATCCATTAATATTGTTGTGGACATGGGCCCTGTCTGTTCAGCAGAGGTCACCCCTGAGTATGTAGTATGCAAATGTGTACAGACACGGTGTCCGTAGTTCAGCCACATACCTTAGCTGTCAGAGCTCAATAAACTTCATGGCATGTTAATGTTGTGGTATGTAAAGCTGTAGCTGTTGTGTAAGGTACACCCTAAATGGGGTGGTGTACCCTTGAATGTGTGTAGAAGTCTTGAGTTCAGAGGAACAATGGGTGGCTATGTAGCAGCTACACACCCAGTACAGATAAGTGTGGCCATGTAGAAGGATGTCCACGCCACAGTGGCAATACGGTAATCACAGTAGTGGGTGTAACATATGTGTGTACTACAAACATGTACAATGTGACACGTATGTAGGGGACTTCCACCTATGTGAAAGTGGGTGAATGGTGTAATGCAAATGTGATGTCCATGGACCTTGTGTCTTGCAGCTTGAGGCCATGATATTCATATCAGGTATCTGTCACAGTGACACCCATATGGATGGAGTCAGTATCAGCTGGTGGATCAATCATGGTGCTTTGTATGCAGGGGTTTGTAAAGCTATTCAGGGAAAGTCCCTCTGTGCTAGCCGGTACCTCAGGGAAGCATATACTGAACATGAGGGGCCCTATGACTGAAGACTGTGGTATGCCAAATGTAACTGAAATGCAGTAGGTACTATGTTATGCTACCCTCATTGTGTGTCCTGTCCATGAGCCACGTTGCATAACATCCTGAGACATAGGGTACGATGTGCAGGTGGATGTGTATGTTGTCAATACCAGAATGGAGAACGGTGCTGAGAGGCAATGAGAGGACAATGTAGGATGTGTGGACTCCCGCACCATCATCAACTACCCTGGTAACTGTATGAAAGGAGTCCACCAGGTGTAGGGGCCATGCTCTGGCCCTAACAAGTCCAACCTGGGTGGCATCAAAGGACCGGAGCCCAACAATGTCTCTGTGAATGATGTCCTTGATGATGTGCCCCATAGCCATGCAGAACAGTTCAGTCAGGTGTGTAGGATTACAGTCCCACTCGTGCACTGTGGTGCCACCTGTGTGGAGTGTGATGAATGTTGCTGTGTGCCCTTCAGGGGCCACAATGTCTGATACAAGGCTATTACTGAATATGGGGGCCTAGTGGGGAGACATGTCGTTCAGAGGTTTGTGGACATCATGGCCTGGGACTTAGGAAGTTGACATGGGGCCAGTGACCCAGGACATATAGAGTGCAGGTTAGTACTGTGTAGGTGTGACCGCAGGGACACCGCAATGTTCCTGCATGGATTGTGGCCCTGTAGTGAGTGAGAGGGTGTAATGTTAGCATTGAATCCATCCACCAGCATGTTGCTAACATCACCTGGGTCTGTAATGTTCCTGAGTGACTGTTGTATGTGACAGCAGATGTGGGTATTGCCAATGACTACTGACATACCACCATAATGCCTTGTGGTACACCACAGAATGTGTCGCAGTAATGTTTACGTAGCTAGTCATGGAGTATGTGAAGAGGGATCCCGGGCCCTACCGAGGCTGACCAGTGAGCTACCCCACCCATGGGATTGTACACCACTGTGCAACAGCCGCCACCTGTTGTTGTACATTATGTCCATGGAACTTGACCACCGGAGTGGCATCTGTTATCTGGTGTGTACCATCATGGCTCTGTGTGTCATAGCTCGATCCATGCAGTTGTGTAGATGCTACTGTAGTGCACTGGGGTGTGTTGCAGCATTTGTATGTGCAATGTCCATCTGCACGGGTGTCATGACATTAACAACCAGTGTCATAAGACGCCTGTAGTAGGTGTTGTAGTACTCATGTACTGTGTATGCCATGAAGGGTGTGGTGCCGGGATGTGGCTAATAAGGTTGATTAGTATATGTTCGGAATCCACCAATGAGGGATGACCACAGGTGTGGAACACCAGTCACATGTTGGTAGTGTTCATGTCAAGGTTAAAGTTGGTCTTGGAGGTGGTGTGTATGGGTTTATCCAGCTGAGTGGAGGTTATGACTCATGGATGTGTCAGTACATGAGTGGCTATCCCAGGTAAGTGTGGGTTACTGTCAGTCACACATCAGTAGTAGCTGTCTGAGCACTACTGTCCAGTACACCAACAAATGAGGTCTGGTAACCGTGGGGTATGTAGTGGAATCTGTAGCTTGTTACAATGTGTATAGTGGTTCTGGACACAGTTAGTTGCATGTGGAGCACCTCTGATGCATTGTGCTAAGTAACTAGCCAGGATGTGTGTACAACATAGTGGGATGTGGGAAAACCTCAGCTGTGGGTGTGCCAGTTCAGGTATGTGCCTGAAAGGTATGGACTGTCTATAACCTGTCATTGCAGGTGTGCTCTGCAGAGATGAGAGGCAGGTCCCAGTCACTGCAGAGATATTGGAGTGGTGCTTTCTAAGGTGTGCCTTGCCTGCGTGCATCACAAAGGAAGATGCAAGCATTGGGTCACAAGACCCCATGTCGTGCTTGCCAGTTCCCGTTCCGCCGGTGACTGTTATTGGAAACTGTGCAAGACAGGCAGTATAGAAGCAGCAAGAGCCTTGCATGTGAGCTGTACTCCCAGGGCTTACAGGTGCAGGTCAACTGTGCCAAAGCATTGTGTTTGACCAGGTCAGTCAAAGCGACAGATACCAGATGCCTGCGGAATGACAGCAGAAGCATAGGCAACTGCTGAAGTGACATAGTCAGGCATTGTACAGTGGTATCGGGTCTGGATGAATGCATAATGCTCCCCAGGGCTTGGCCCACATCTTCAGGGCTACAAGACTGGCGAGCTATTGCATGTCCGTGCACACATAGTCTGTGAAGTGGCATCTCAGGGCAGTCACACTAACATGGAGAATAACAAGTCACAGCGTACCTGGTGAGGGGTGGTATGGGTGCATATGTCATGTTGCAGAACCAGTTACCCGACAGCAAGATGTAGCGACTATTACCTTGTGTAGCCTGCGGTGTGGAACTGGAGTGTGACCGCCTACAGAGTCACCTATGACTGGTGTGTTGTGTATGTTATAACACACTATTGGCTGTATGTGATGGGCACACATGAGTCTGTGGGCTATAAGCTGGTGATGTTGTGTCCATGAGGGCTTCCTCTGGTGCCTACACAGAGTATGGAGAGGTACTGCACATGTTGTCCTTGTATGTGTGCCCTGTGGTGGAGATCATGTGAGACTATGTGATGAGTGTGGTGTGTTGCGAATGTTTCACATCCCCACATGACTGTCAGGTGCAGTCAGGGTTGGTGACAGTATTACCCCCAGCAGGGCTGCATAAGTGCATCCCCCACAGGCTGTAGTGTGGTATGTCGGGAGGTGAGCATTGAATGTGTACATGAGACAATTGCTCCATTGCCACATGTATGACATATCCATCTTATAGACTGGCAATAGCACTGGTACGTGACAGTTGGACATGCCTGTATATACAACCGTGTCTCACAGGATATGTGAGTTACGTGTGTACAACAGTTGTTGTACCATAAGCAAGCTGGAAATCATAGCACAGCCAGTGTACCTGTGGGAAATGGTGTGAAATGGGTGCTATATTAATCAGTAGCTCATGACATGCTCACAAGTTCTGTACAAGTGCCTAGCATGACCATAAAATACAGATAGGGTGTTGGATAATATCAACCCACAAGTGGTGACGACAGTCATAATGTGTGGCACCACACTATAACCCTGCTGAGTATGGTGTGCATGTCAATGAACCATTATCACTGTAGATGTTAGCAGTACAGATGTACAAGACAGTATGGATGTTTGATTAAAAAAATTTGTATGTCACAGGAGTGTTCTACCAGTGGCCTGTTGACAGACTCACAACTACAAATGGTGCCACAGTGACATGTGCATATCACACCAGTGCCAGCTACAGTAGAACAGGGTTAATGTGTTGTACTCCACCCTCATTGTAGCCCATACCACACAGACAAATGTTAGGCATCTGTGTATGTAAGGATGTGAATGGCCATGACCTATGAGGAATAGCTGTGTCAGTGTTGTGAACAACATACAGAATGGGCTGTGTGGGTGAGGTGTGTGACATATGTGCACATTCTGATGGATGATATCAGCATTGTCACCGCTAGGTGAACATCCCTGTACACATTAACTACCACCTAGGCCGTGGTCATAATTATGGACACTGTGTAAGGGATGGTGCTGTGCAGTACACCTCCTTGACTTAGTGACATCTCCAGGCCCCTTAGGTAGTCATACGAGGTACCCATGTCATGACAGGGTGCCATCCATGAGCACGGAGATCATTGGACAAGCATATACAGCACTGGCGTGACCAATATTGGATCACATATCACCTTTAAGGGGTAAAGGCCATGCGAGTATGGGCGATACCAGCCTTCACAATCCTCACCTCCACTATGCAGCATGCTGTCTACCTTGCATAAAGACATCTGCTACACCGTGATGATGGACATGCTACATGTCTATATCCTGATCTGTAAGATACATGTCATGGACATCCACCGTCCGAATACTAGGATTGCCACATGCTGGACAGATCCCTGTGCCATACATGTGACATACTTCTGCCAAACCATGCAACCCTGTCCATCAAAGCTGCATATGTCATCCCAGTCATACATGGTGTGACGGCCGCATGTTAGATGTAGTATCAACTGTCTGGATCAGTAATGTGGCACTGATGCACCTCGCAGTGACATAATGGCTGTCTGTCACAGCTAGGACACCTTGCCCATACATGCTATGGTTCATAAGCATCCCTGCAAATGACATCCAACTAACCATTGTCCCATGTCTACCACATGTGCAACACAGGCGATCCGTGGCAGGATGTTGAACAGCTGTACAGTGCTGTGTAGATGTATATAGCAAAACACATGCATGTACAAGTTTCCATGCGTATGTGTGCATTGTCACTGCTCAAGTCCATTAAGGCTGTGTCTGTGTTAATATGTGACGTATACACAGCATCAAGGTCAACAGCATTACCGTGGACACATCCAGGCATGTGCAGATAGGTAAGAACACCAGTGCAGGCAAATAGACATGCCCACATCAAGACACCATTCACATGGAGTATGAACACTGTAATGAGGTGACACACATATCTGGTGATGATATCCAATGCACAACGGGTGTTACATGTGTGTGACACAAACACGTCAGTCGTGTCCGTGTCATGATGATTTGCAAAGATAACTGTGCAGATGTACTAGATGTCATAGAAATGTATGTGCAGCAGTATGTCTGTACATCTCTGAAACTGTGACCTGTCACCATCATTATGTCTTACAGATAATGCCTCATACACGCCTTCCGGCATACAGCCGCCAGGAGGATGATGTCCTCATCCCGTACCTCCATGAGAACTATGAGGTGTTGTTCAGCCATGTGCCACAGCATGCCCAGCAGTGGGACAACCTGTGGCAGGATCTTCGCAGGAGGGTGAACAATGTGGGTGGCCATAACTGCACCTACCAGCAGATGCGCAGACACTATACGGACTTGATACAACATACAAAACAGTGTGCCACTGCAACTGCCAGGGAACAAGGTGGAACAGGTGGTGGGCCACCAACCCAGCCCCCACTCACACACACCGAGGAGCTACTGGCCAGTCTGGGGACACCCTCAGAACAGCATCCAGAAACTGTAGCTGCCATCATGGAGGTGGGTGTCTCCCAACCAATGAGACTGGAGTTGCCTGGTAAGTCAGTACTGCATATATGGCTATTATATCTCATTTAGTTGCATGTGTCACTGTACATTATGTAAAGTAACAACATATGCAAGGTATGTGGACACACAAGCTGCATACTACAGTATGCTACCCTGTGTTTGCACACATGTGCATACTATATGCTATTATACAGGCAAATGTGTTAACATGCACAGTGCACCCTGTGGCTGTCATACAGTCATGGATAATGTTCATACTGCTGTGTCACCCCTATACAGGTACCTCTGGCATGCCGCACAGACATGAGTCCATTGCAGGTAAGACTGTCATCAGTATCAGGCATGTTAAAGCATAGATCTATTTGCCATGTGGCCAGTTAACACTTGCACACTTGATGTTCGTTCCAGTCACGATATACAGGTCGCAGCACCCATCATTCTTACAGGACACCCATGTGCAATATATACAAACATAATGATAGACCAACTTGGAACCACAGTATTTATCAATGCTACATGTGTGGTCAGCTGTGCATACAACGGTGGAGGTGTTCTACAATGAAAGCATATGTAGTATGCATTGGAATAACATGTGTGGTACGCAAACAGTACCACACAGTGAGCTGTGATATGAGCAGCCCACAGGTGTCACCATTGTGTTGTATGCCCCTGCATTGGGTGCACACATTGTGATGTGCCATCTGACATGTCCCAGACATGTAGTGTTCTGGCTGCAATATTGTCACACTATCCCACAACCCATACCCCACATACCAAACATACAACCCATTGTCTGCATAGCCCTGTGGATGGTGACATATCTGACATCTATGGGTGTATGTAATATGGGACAACACAGACATGTGAGATAGATGGCCATCACACACATTTGGCCAACACATGTGCACACATGGCCATGGGGGATGGGCAGAGACACATAGCCACACAGTAGATGTGATGTGTATACACCCTGTTGCACATTGTCCACACATGGTCCACCTATAGCCTTAGTTGACTGATTATACAGTTGAAGTGGTACAGTGGACATCCTAACAGCCTTTGCACAGCTAGTGGAGGTGTCACTGAAGTCTACCATAGAAGATCAGTTGCACATCACGACTGTCTCATAGCATGACAGTAGTCACCTGTACAGCTTCCACAGAGATTGACACCACATCAGGCCACAGATACTGTACATTTCCCTTGCTGCTGTAGGACATCACCATTAGCTGTGCACCTTGTGTGTGTGTGTGGTACACCAGTGTCATCTGTGAAATGGTGAAGTGACATGTCCACTATGTGTGGACATGGTTGCCAGGCAGCTAAGACCCTGTAGTTGTTGTGCAGAGGTGTCAGCTGTAGGCCTCCTGTGACCTGTCACTTGACACAGCATGGTTTGGTGTGTATACACCTCAGCATCATGGGTCACAATCCACAGTTATGTCATGGGTATGCATGCAGTTATGGATATGTAATGTGTACATATTATGCATTGTACAGCAATATAAATGCCTCAAGATGCCATGCACTGGCACAGTGTCTGTACTTCACACTGTATAGCAATGTAGATGGGTCACACTACCCTTCCATGCTCATGCACATTTGCTAAACATGCAGTCTATCTGTAGGGCATACAGACAACACCACACTGTGATGCCCATTATGATGCTGTACATGTGTCAGGACACCATTGTGTCAGACATGTATGCATGTTAATGCACACGTCAGCAGAGTACATGTCAAGGTCACATCAGCCATGTGTACTGTGATCCTGTTCTGGTCCACATGGTGTATCACGGGGATGAATGCATACTACCATGATTGTGTGAACTGCATGGCTACTGATATGACACCTGCTTGCTGTAGTGTGCACCCCAGGGAGGTATGCTTACCAACACTATTAATGTCCAAGCTGCATGCCCTCTGCTGTACCACAGGCATGCTGCATGCCATTTGTCAAATCACATGCATGGTGTGTCTGTGTGTGTGTGTGTGTGTCTGTGTGTGTGTGTGTGTCTGTGTGTGTGTGTGTGTGTGTGTGTGTGTGTGTGTGTGTCTGTGTCTATTGTAATTTAGAGACTTTCTTTGCATTCACAGGTAATGTAGGTGCGTTACCCTCCTGCGGTCCATCTGATGTTACTGTCCCCACAGATACTAGCAGCGATGAACATATGCATGAGGTACAGGCAGGGTTGTCAGGGGCTGAATCTGTGCCAACGGTTGCCATCCCAGCTATGTCCCCCTCTTTCCCACACACAGTTCTGCTGCCAACACATACCGCATCATCAGTGGCCATAGAGGAAGGACAGTCAGCGTCTGTTAGCGTGGAACAGGAATGTGTGGTGGCTACAGAAGGTGTGTCTACACACCATGGTGTCAGTGTAATGACTGCAGATGTGCCACATAGGCATGTGGCTGGTGCTGCTCGTAGGAGGATCTCTGGCAGACATGCACCTGCAGGACAGAGCACAGCAGCTGGTATCACCAGACGCATGTTCCAGACTGTAATGGCGACACAGGCACGTGCTGAATGGCACACCAGGGAAGGGCAGAGGCTGCAGAGGGCTGCTATCCATACCCTAAATAACAACATCCAGGCATTGGCAAATGCTCAACAGCAGATTGCTGATGTTCTTGACAGGCGATTGGGTGACATGATTGGAATCCGTGACCATGGCATGGCAATCCGCGAGCGTGATCTGTCTGTGCTGGAACACTGGTAGGAGTGAGGCGTAGGTCACATGGACATAGGCCAGCCACACCACCTAGTGCAGGTCAACGTGAGCAAGCCACCTCACATGCCCGCTCCCATAGTGCCGGTAGCAGTAGCAGTGCAGCTGGTGCTGCGCTGTCCATACCAGGACACAGCAGGCCACGTGGATGTGGCCCTGGCCGTTCCCAGTGGGGACACGTTTCCAGTGGACATGCATCGTCAGACAGTAGCCAATCCATACCTCCACCTCGTAGTGCCCGTGCAACCCCTGGCAGGCACAGGTCATGTGGCCGGACACAGTAAGCTGTACAACCTGGTCTGTACAATCTGGAGCTGTCAATCATACCCCGTGTAGGCCTCACAAAAGGCAGAACTGTGTGCACACATACATGCACACAGCAAAGACATCTGTAGGGCACAACAACAACCACATGCATACTGAACAGACATGTCCAATCATATCACTGGTCTTTACCCGCACACATGATGTCATCCATTGGTGCAGACTATGTCCCTGGCAAACATTATCACCCTGTGCATATGACGAAGCCTGTGCCACATCCCTGTCATCCACACCATCGGTGCTGGGACATGCTCAAATGGTCTGATGCACAGGGTGAACAGAATAGTGAGAAGTGTAATTTACATTAGTTGTGTAAGAATAGTGAGAGAAGTGTATATTACAATAGTTGTGTGAGAATAGTGAGAGACATGTATATTACATTAGTTACTGTTGACACGCACCAGACATACCATGTAGTACAGGTTTAGCATGCATTGTGATATGTTCACAGTATGTGTCATGGTAACAACAGTAACAGTATTTTGGTAATGATGCCCTGGTTCCCTCATTATGGTCTATGTGCATGTGCCTACAGGTAGCACTGTTTGTAGTCTCCCATGTGTAACTGTGGAGTACTCACAGGCATATATGGCAATATCAGCATGCTAAACGTAGCCTCAGCCTGACTGTCTGAAAGTCTAACATACCACAGATGTCCACACATATACTGTTCCAGAAGCATGTGGGCAGTTTAATAGGCTACAGTGGCTAGAGATGTGACATCCATACCAGGTCACATCACAGGTATGTTGACATGGTGCAGGGGTTGTACACAGTGGTCTTGCCAATGATAATGTTAGAGGCCACTTGATAGCATGAGGCCTCACTGTGTAGCAGTAATACCCTGTCACATTACAGGAACATGCTCACACTAATGGGGTCAACAACACTATAATGCACACCCCATACTGTTGAGGTGAGGACCCTTGCCTATGTGGTCATCACCCTCACAGTACTGTGCACCCACACAATGCAACACAGAGAACGTACATGTACAGGTAGCCAGTGCGGCTGAGACTGATGGCATCAACAGGCTAGTGGACTGCATCACCATGAGAGGTTAGGGATCCTGTGTGTTCTGTATGGTAGCATAAACCCTCACTCCATGCACCAGACAGCCATGCATACCTACATACACACACACACACACACTGTGGAGACCACAAATGTCGTACACATTTGGATAGCTGATGTGTGTGATACACACCACACCTGCCTACATCATGCTTCCCACACTGCAGTATGTACAGATCTCTACAACATTGTACAGGGGTGTGTGACAATTGGGTTGTATTCCACACCATATGTGGCATATATGGTCACACAAGCAAACACACATCGCAGTACTGTGAATGATACACATGCTATATGATGATACGTCTGACAGACATGCAGCAGTATTGGCCGCATTATGTGTACCAACGCTACCTTCGGCAATTGTGCTGCTATATGCACATGGGAGGATGTAAGTGTTACAGGTGTCAAGTGACATACTGTTGGTGACACCTGACCGCTGTGTAGGTGTTATGATTCCACCGTCAGGTTACAGTAACATAGCATACTGTTTGCACATGTCATGGTTGGATGGTGTGTGACACACCTGTGAGCCGTCCCTGGCAAACATCCATCTACACAGGTGCATCACCACTTTATGTACACACATCCATCCATACCTGCTGTACATCCTACCATACTGTCAGTATGTCACCATATACAGCTGTCAATTATGGGGCTGCATTGCAGCTGCATGTTGTAGTTAGGCACAGATGAGTTACTTACATCAGCTACTGTACATGCATGGTAGCTGCATGCACACTACTGATTGTACATTTGTGTTGGTCCTACAATCCTGTCATGTAGCCATGTTTGTATGTATTGCAATTGGTGGACATGTGTGTTGACATACATAACACATGGACTGTTGTATGATATGATGGGTGTCATGGGTAACTAGTATAGAGGGAATGTGTCCTCGGTCAACATTGCTACCTCATGTACTATTAGCATTCAACAGCCATGGACCCACCTTCCATTTGGGTGCATATGATTGCTGTAGCCACTTGTCTGCACAGTGGACAGCGAAAGCTATGCTATGTACATATGCTGTGTGTGTTTGGTCCATGCACATAACCACTGCAATTACATGTATGACATAGCCAAACATGTGTGTTCATTGGTGTGCAGCGACAGTCATCTGTCACAGCTGTGTAAGACCCAGGGCCCCTGGTATGTGTAGAGTCAACCTGGTTATGTACAGTGGTATCTTTGCAATGCTTAACACATGATGGAACTCTGTCGGTACATGTGTAGTCTGCACAGTTGCTGTAGACCTATGTACAGTCCACTGGTCATGAGTCACACAGTGTTGTGTTAATGTATGGCTGTGTATTGCCGGTCCAATGACATGGTGATGTGTGATGGCTACATTGTAGATTGTGGTGTGTACCTCTGTGATCTACACCTGAGACAACTGTGATAGCTCCTGAGTGTGTACTGGTCAATACATGTGAGTGGCCTTCATGTATGTGGGGACAGTAATACCATACTGTGCCCTTCTGTGACTAGAATCCGTGTGCATGCAAGACGGCCCTTTGCAACTGCTAAGTGTGTGAGCATGCCCAGTATGCCATTGTGTAGATGGACGAACAGTACATTCCAAACAGACGTATGATACTAAGCGTGTGGCCATGGCCATTGACATCCTTTATAGTGCTGGTGGTCATCCAGGCAACAGATGTCCATTTCCAATGTCAAGATGGATGCCTACATTGAACACACTGATTGCTGTCTTGAAGGGTGTACTGTCTGTGGCGCATCCCATATCTATGTAGTGTTGTTGTAGTGCCCCATAGATATTTGGCTGCCCCGATCACACCACTGCCATGTGTTTGTCTATGTCCACCTTGGGACAGTAATATGCTTTCAGACTGCTCACTCTCTATACATTCCCTATCGGCGTCCTTGCCTTTGCGGAAGATGTCACCCACCTAGAAGTATGCCTCTGGGAGTGCTGTGCTCAGTAATCTTGGTAGCGCATTCTGTAAATGTGTAATGCTGTAGTGTGCGGTAAGGTAGTTAGGTGCATGTTCGACTCCCAGCCCTGTCAAGTGTGTGTTTGTGTGTGTGTGTGTGTGTGTGTGTGTGTGTGTGTGTGTGTGTGTGTGTGTGTGTGTGTGTGTGTGTGTGTGTGTGTTTGCAGCTGCCTGGGGACACAGTAATGCTTTTAGATGCCTCACACCACATACATTCCCTGTCGGCGTCTTTGCCTTTACAGATGATGTCACACACCTAGAAGTATGCCTCTGGGATTGCTGTGTTCAATAATCTCAGTAGCACGTTCTGTAAATGCATCATGCTGTAGTGTGTTAGGGTAGTTAGGTGTATGTTCGACTCCCAGCCCTGCCAAGTGTGTGTGTGTGTGTGTGTGTGTGTGTGTGTGTGTGTGTGTGTGTGTGTGTGTGTGTGTGTGTGTGTGTTTGCATGCATGCTCCAGTCCGCCTAGGGACGCAGTCATGCTTTCAGACGCTGCACACCACAGCAGTTTGCTACTGATGTCTTTGCCTTTGCGGATGATGACACGCACCTAGATGACTGCCTCTGGGACTGCTGTGCTTATTAATCTCGGTAGCACGTTCTGTAAATGCGTCATGCTGTAGTGTGTTAGGGTAGTTCGGTGAATGTTCGACTCCCAGACCTGCCAAGTGTGTGTGTGTGTTTGCACGCATGCTGCCATCCGCCTGGGGATGCAGTCTTGCTTTTAGACGCCACACAGCACAGCAGTTTGCTACCGATGTCTTTACCTTTGCGGATGATGACACACACCTAGATGACTGCCTCTGGGACTGCTGTGTTTAGTAATCTCGGTAGCACGTTCTGTAAATGCATCATGCTGTAATGTGTTAGGGTAGTTAGGTGTATGTTCGACTCCCAGACCTGCCAAGTGTGTGTGTGTGTGTGTGTTTGCGCGCATGCTCCCATCTGCCTAGGGACGCAGTCATGCTTTTAGATACCACACACCACAGCAGTTTGCTACCGATGTCTTTGCCTTTGCGGATGATGACACGCACCTAGAGGACTGCCTCTGGGACTGCTGTGCTTAGTAATCTCCGTAGCGTGTTCTGTAAATGCGTCATGCTGTAGTGTGTTAGGGTAGTTAGGTGTATGTTCAACTCCCAGACCTGCCAAGTGTGTGTGTTTGCGTGCATGCTCCCATCTGCCTAGGGACGCAGTCATGCTTTTAGATGCCACACACCACAGCAGTTTGCTACCGATGTCTTTGCCTTTGTGGATGATAACACGCACCTAGATGACTGCCTCTAGGACTGCTGTGCTTAGTAATCTCGGTAGCGTGTTCTGTAAATGCGTCATGCTGTAGTGTGTTAGGGTAGTTAGGTGTATGTTCAACTCCCAGACCTGCCAAGTGTGTGTGTGTGTGTGTGTGTGTGTGTGTGTTTGCGCGCATGCTCCCATCTGCCTGGAGACGCAGTCTTGCTTTTAGACGCTGCACACTACAGCAGTTTGCTACCGATGTTTTTGCCTTTGCAGATGATGACACGCACCTAGATGACTGCCTCTGGGACTGCTGTGCTTAGTAATCTCAGTAGCGCGTTCTGTAAATGCGTCATGCTGTAGTGTGTTAGGGTAGTTAGGTGTATGTTCGACTCCCAGACCTGCCAAGTGTGTGTGTGTGCGTGTGTGTGTTTCCAGCTTCATGACAACAGTACATTGCTTTCACAGTATTCACTCTCCATAACATCTGTGCAGCGTCTTTGCCTTTGATGCTGCTGTCTGCAGGCTAGACATGTGCCTGTGTGAATCATGTGATCCACTGATCACAGTAGCGCGTTTTGTAACTGCGTGATGCTGTCGTGTGGTGCAGTGCTTACGTTTATGTTCTGCTCCCAACCCTGCCACATGTGTGCGTGTGTATATGTGTGTGTGTGTGTGTGTGTGTGTGTGTGTGTGTGTGTGTGTGTGTGTGTGTGTGTGTGTGTGTGTGTGTGTGTGTGTGCATGTATCTATCTACATATATATCTGTATATATATATATATATATATATATATATATATATATATATATATATATATATATGTGTATGTATATGGCTATATATATATATATATATATATATATATATATATATATATAATGTATATTGTATATAGATATGTATGTTGGGATTATCACTCTTGACTCTGCTGCATTGTGTATACGTGAGCACCATGGATGTATGTACATCTGCTATGGCTCTGTGATAGTGCACATACTGTGTGCTGTAGTGATCGTGGGTTATACATGTGTAGAGACCGGTTATTGTGTTGCTGGGTATTACAGGGGCATTGGAAACAATGTTAGTGCAGCACCTTTGACTGGTCATATGCAGATCTCGGCAACAGTTAACAGTGGTTATTACACTGGAGTGTGAGTATGCCTCATATCCATCTGTAGTAACTGTCAATTCTATGCACCTCAGGTTAACATTACAGAAGCACGTTTATCCACAGGTTGTGGTACAGATCCCAGGGTTGTATGTGTAGACATTGACAGGTGCAGGACTGAGTTGTGTTGGATGCATGGAGGGGTTTCCATGGCCAGTAATGCAGATCTCTACAGCCTGGCAGGTACGGTCTGTGACTGTCCCACAACCTCCTGTATATGGCTGACACATGCTGTACCTGTGTATATGCAGACACACACACTTACCACAAACAGCTACGGCTATCACATACACACACCCATTGCACCACCATTGGGCCATGCAATAACCGTTGTCCCTCACACACACACACACCTACGTTTACATTGGATGGCTCTATGACAGCTCTGGACATGTTAACACCACACCCTGTGCATATGATGTCACCTGTGCCACCACCTGTGATGTGTAACATTGATGCAGGATCTGACTAACCTGGTGCTGCTGCACATGGTGGCTTTATTCCACTGTATTGATGTTAGCATGCTGTTAACACACAGTGTGTTACTTCCAGGTGTACTTCAGCAGGCATGATGCATAGCAGCTATGACCATCACTGTAGCATAGTTTACAGCACTGTTACTTCTGATGATGTAGTCTCCATCCATGTCCCATTTCACTGATGTGTGTAGTATTGGCAGCATGTGTGTCTGTGTGTGCAGTACGTGTGTGATGTGTGTAGTACACATGCTTACAAACGCATACACGACATTACACGGGCTTAAACATTCGTACACTAGCTTACTCGCTCTTCCACACTTGCACACAGGCAAACACGCACACACACATATTTACTCGGGCTTACTGGCGCGCATGGGCGCAGACACACTGTGGGCAGGTTTGCAGGTCACATCGGTGGTATCCATGGCGTATGCCATCAGTCTCCTGACGTTCCCTAGGATAGCTCATGACATGTCTCTTCCACTGAGTACTGACAGCACACATGTGACACTGCTCCAGTGAGGTTACAGTGTTTTTTACATACACACTCATGTTGTCACCTGTCTTCTACTCTAATAGTCCCCTTAACCTACACTACAAGGTAGAGGCTTGGCCCATATGGCATGACATGTTGTGATTCACTATCCTCAGCCTCACTTGCCTCACACTGCCTACAAATGCTTTGCTACATCTCTGACAGAGCGCTTCCACACATAAGTACCAGTACGCAGTAGCCATGTTGTCTCCAGCTTGCCGTTCATCTGCATGGCGTACTTACATCTAACTAAACCTACATTTAGTATGTATATTATCCATATGCCTTGTTTTGAGGCACAGCCCGTTCTGGTGGCACCGTGCTACGCTTCCACACCAGGGATTGGTTGAGGACAACTACTGGTTCATTGATATCCAATGGACAAAGCCGCCACTCGCCTTGGACTTGGACATTGGCATGCTTCTTCGACTGTATTCATACTGTATTTGCAGGTGTCATTGCTCTGTTTAGCAATGTGCAAAACGTTAGTTGCATAACATCCGGGTACATTTCTGCACATAATACTGCTCGTGCACGGACAGCTTACTGTTTCATGTATCGCATAATTATGTAGGGTTACCACCTGTCACACTTTGCGAGGGACAGTCCCTCTTTGGGCAGTTGTGTCCTGCAAAAATGTGAGTAAATGGCAAATGTCCTGAGATTTTAGGACAAAATTATTTTCTATATTTTATGTCGTAGTTGCATAAAACAGTGATTCTGTATCTGAAACACCTAAATGTTATAAGAAACAGACTAAGGAACTAAAATGCTACAAGAATAGACTTTTATTCATGCAAATAACTGAAGTTCTGTCCTTTGTACTGGCCGTGGGTATGTTTTGCCCTGCAAAATCTGATGTTTGTAGCACACATGTCCCACTTTGGGCATTTGGAAAGGTGGCAACCCTATCATGACATCATTTGCATAGCTTACACATACAAATGGGGTATGTTGCAAATCCCAACATTGTCTGTGCAATGTTTGTGTTACGGGCGGTCTTGCACGCCCCTGCAGGTGTTTGCTGAATAGCCTGGCAGTCATCTTTCCTTGCTGTACTCTCACTCAATCCATACACGCCGGAGGCTTCATGTATCATGGCCTAGGCTTTGCTGTGTGCTATGTCTATTTGTGGTGTATGCATGGCTGTGGTTATGTCCCACTGTCATCAATGGTAAAGGTGACACCCTATAGGTACTTCCTGTAGACTGCTGTGTCATTTGACATGTCAGCACATACCTGCGGATGAACATCCTACTGCAGCGCTTTTCATATCTTCTGAGTTATCTTGCAGTCGATAATGCTGTTTCCTCAGACATGTATCTGTTTCAGATCATTCCTATCACCCTCCTAGTGCAAAACATCTGTACAAAGCCTAACATGATGGGGGACAGATAGGGGCAGATTCTACATATTGCTCTTATACATGTAGATACTTGACAGTATTATAGGTTTTGCATCAGTATGACCTTTCTGAGGGATTTGGGGTCTTAAACACATATGTTTATCATTATGTAATGACGTCAATTCTCAGGTGTTTGGCTGACAGGTACAGATTGTAAGAGGAACACCACACATATGAGGCATACATCTGCACATTCGTACAGTTGCGAGGTATGTTTCTGATACTGGACGTATATTTCCTTACGTCAATACACACAATACATGGCGCCATCACAGGCCAGTTACCATTACATTCCTATTGCGGGACACACCCACCCACTGGGTTATATTCCTCACCCAGACCAACAGGTGCTTATCCACACTAATTATTCCATCATGCACCTTATGTGTACGCCGCTATTTGCGCTTTCCGTCAGTGGCAGAGCTCACGTACGAGTATGGGGGACTAGACACTGTATCGGTGACACTGCATGACACCCTGAGGGACACATGTCTTTTGAGTCTATTAACCTTGCACATTGACTTTCACAGGCCATACATTGTAATTCACATTTGTGGACAAACATGCTTATGACTTGTACATGTTTTGTCATTTGTCCTGACGTCTTTCTTCTCACCTGTCCACCTAGTATCACTAGTTCTGTACATTTCATTAGGACAGCTTACCTTCATACCTCTCACCTGTACACATTATGGGTATATGCCCTGGGGTTTGACCTATGATTCTGTTACATTTGTCATGATAATGTGCCTTTCTGGTAGATTGCTGGCAAGCCATGATGGACTGTGCGGTTAGGTAATCATGACTGACATTTCTATTTCATGATTAATAACTCTCATAACATTCGTATTCCTGACTACACAATTATTCTATCAACGGTCTGACTTTATCCGAGGTATATTTAATATAGTCCCTATTTGTCTGTCGTGTACTATGCCTTAGTCCAGCTGTCTTATTCTGACATTCTGGCAGGTATGGTTACCATCTTGGTCGTATGCGTGTCCTTCCATGATAATTGCCTACATGACACTGGTATAGGTCCCTACGTCTTCCCCCAATGGTTTACAAAATATCCAGTAGATGAGTTGCACTGTTTTGGAGAATGTAGGCGTGTGCTATACCCACATAGGTATATTGATCACTCCCATGGGGTGTACCTAATGGATCTCTGCCAGCCAACACCTTGGCCCAATTCTGCATACCCATGATTCCCATACCTGACACACCTTCACAGTACCCATTAAACATGTTTAATGTGAGCAATAATAAAGTGTGGGACACTTCTGAGCACTCCCCACTCTGCGGATATCAGCTCGTATGTCATACATTCAATCGGCCCATGTGTTATTACCCTTGCACCTGCTACTGTTGCATGTACACCTATATTGTAGTTGCAGGTGTGACTTCTTTTGCATCAATGACGGTTGACACTTCGTACAGGATCAATTTTTGGGGTCCTGCAAAGGACACCTATATTCATGTTTAACGTGTAGAACTTGCAGGCCCTGTCACACTGGTACTTTCTGTGCAATGGTTCAGAAACCATCGGTGTATTCTCCTTTCATGCATGTCTGTCTGTCTGTCTATCCATATTAGCTATACCGTGACCTATTTATATACATGTGTTATATGTATAGGGACATATGTTTGTTGTGTATATATCTATTCATGTATCGTATGTGTAAAGATTTATATATGTACATATATACATATGCCTGTACATTCCTCATCTTGTAATTTGCTGTGGATTATGTCTGTGGATATATGTGTATATATATCTCCATATCGTACCTTTCAACTGTACAGATTTCCGCTGCATGTACAGCTGTTTGCCTTTTATCTTTGGTCCATTTTTCATAACCTTGTGTCTATCTGGCAAGTTAGTGGCATATCATTAAAGACTAATGTTGGTAAATAATGACAAACATTTCAGGTTATGACTTCATACCCTTCAGAGAATCCATGCCAGTGACACACCTGTTATTCTATTCACTTTCTATGTTTGTTAGGGCAATATCTGGGGATTGTCCCTATTTGTACCAGTTGTTGTCATGGCTTTGTCCGGTTTCGTACTTTACGGGTTTAACAGGTATGAGCCATGTACATAGAACGTGGGGAAAACACCATTCATTTTCTATTCTGTGAGCGGATTACACACGCGCAGGCACACTTGCATATCCTTATTGTGGGTTACATGTGTTTCATAGTTAATTGTGCTTCCGTGAACATTCATAATTCTGACCGTAACAGTTACATATCTGTATTCCAGTTTAAGGACTACTGCGAAACACACGTTCACCTTTACATATTTAAATGTGTGTACTGCACGAACGCTTTCATTACACTTTCAGGTTATATGTGCAGTGGTCGTAGGTCAACCGGGACTTCATTCACGTTGGCTGGATACTGGGACCACTATTCTATTGGTGTTCTCCCTCATTGATATGCATACCCATAGTACATAGCTACAGCAACATACGCCTCACCGCTTCACCTACGACACAGGCATCCATTCTCCTGCTGGGAAAAAGGCGGTACTACATATTACACATTCCCTATTGCCTACTGCTGTGGACTCCGGCTGCATTGTTAATCACTCCGTGGATATGCAGAACACCAAGGCATATAGTCTAGCCACATACAGGTCTTTGATTGTCAGGGTGTTCATGTAATGATCTGGGTTTAGTCTTGTCCACCTGGTGAACGGAACTTCCCTGGCCAAGGTCAAATGTCAGACGAAGCATACGGACAGGGATTATCTCCCTATTTTGAAGTTTTACCTGTGTTTATAGACACAGGTGTTTGGCACCTGTCAGCAGCTTATTCTGTTGGCATTACATATTATGGGTGTGGTTGTTATAGTCCATACTCCACGATGAGGGGTGTTCCCATTCACATTTGACTATTACCTGTATACAGTCATATGGGGATTATTATTTTTGGACATGAAGGGACTACAGGTATGCAGTTGTACATTACGCAAGTGTGAGGGCTGTTCCTGTAAATTTGTACAGAACATACCTCTCAACCTCTTAGAGCACCGAACCTGTGCAAAACCTACACAATGGTGGGACAATTAGGGACACATTTTAACGATTGCTCTTACAAGCTTAGAACATTGATAGAATGCTAGGTTTTGCATTAGCATGGCTGTTGTGCAGGTTGTGGAGTCTTATACTCAGGATATTTCTCATTATTTAGTGACGTCAATCCCCAGCTATTTACCACACTGGTGCAGATTGTCGGAGGCACACACCAACACTATGGGGCGGACCTATGGTCATTCTTAGGGTTGCCACCTTTTCGACTGCCCAAAGTGGGACATGTTCTGTAGAGATGTCAGATTTTCCAGGACAAATCATACCTACAACCATGCATAGTACTGAACTTTAACCTTTTTTGTACATATAATAGCTTATTCTAGTAACATTTGAATTGCTTATGCTACTTCACATAACATATTGAGGATTCATACATAATAACCGTTTTATGCGACTATTAAAGTAAATTAGAGAATAAACTCTTGGGGCATTTGCTATGTGTTGATTTGTTTCACAGGACACAACTGCCTACAGAGGGGGTGTTACTCGCAAAGTGGGAAATGTGGTGACCCTAGTCATTCTGCGAATATCCAGACAGTTGGGTGGTATGGCACAGACCTCTGTAATACGCTGTTGTGTTCTGGCACAGCAGTAGCTGACAGACAGTTGGGTTTCAGACTTCATACTCCAGACATTAATGCCAATGTGAAAACTGTTATTCTATAAAATTCTATGTTTCGAAGAGATATGTTTGCAGATTGTCCCTGATTTTGGACCTTTGTCTCACTTATATTAATGGATCTGTCCAGATATCTTGCTCACACAGGTTGACAGGTATGGTCAGTCATGACTGCACACAGTCAGTGTCCCTCACACTTGATCAGGGTTGACCTGTTTACGTAGTGTCTTCCTCGCCCTGATGCCGTTTTCCACTTTGCAAATGTGTGCATTATATTCTCCCTCCTATTCGTGTCTGGACATGTGCATCACGGGAAGGTATTTTATCCTGGGTGGTAGGTTATGCATGCCCACTTAGGGCTGGACAGTGTCATGGACATCCACTGCACGTTCTGACTTGTGTCCAGATATCTACTGGATTGGACATCATGTCGTCATACCCATTCTACTATTTACATAAGTTGGTCATCCCATGAGGGATATCCCAAAAATTGGTCAAAACAAAAACATGTTAGAGAACGAAGATTTTTGTGGATGCACGAAAACGTGCAGGGGGTTTTACCTGCAGGGGATACATGGTTTGCAATCCTGACACTGCCTAGGGTGACAATACCTACTACATATGCGTAGGGGTCACTGTGTGTAGCTGTTTCTGCAACAAACCAGTGGACCAAGTACGGCTGGATTTGGTGGACGTTCTGGTATGGTGGCAGGTTGTGTGTTGTGGAGGGTATGCTGGGTAGGCTATTATGCATCCAGGTGTGTTGCATTTGTTATGGCCAGTTCCATCAGGACCCATCTGCGGGTATGTGACGGTGCCGTATCTATACATTTGTCTCGCATATTTGCATATTCATATGTTTGTGAGATTGTGTTCTACACTATGGCCTATCTGCTTGTCTTGCAGCTGTTTCTACATGAGGTTGTGTTTCTTTCCACTTCACCTGCTGCCCCCTCATACACCTCCAGTTCACCTTTTCTGCATACGACACATTTATCGCCTTTGAGGAATTTACCATTAAACACATACCCCTCACACACGAATTACTCGCACCCCATAGAGCACTACTTTAGTTGTTGACCCATGACACGGCCAGAGTTACACATTGACTACCCTACATGTGTTGGGTACCTTTATGGTTGTGTGGACTACCCTGCTATGTTTGCTTTCCATATACTATACCTCACGCACATAGGTACATGCCCTTACTTCACATTCATTACTTGGTTGGTGTATCCGGGTACTACCCGTTCGACTGTGTCACATACATGTTCAGATTATACAGCTGACTTCCGGATTTTGCCAGCCTGTTCTACTCATTGGTAGGATGGCACCTGTTCCTATGTCCAAGCTATTCCTTACACATGTCCGACCGTTGTGGACATTGCTTCCCCACAGTCAACGGTTGTGTTTCCACCTTTTCAATTGGCCACAGTGTGACATAGGGTTACCACCTGTCCCACTTTGTGAGGGCCAGTCCCTCTTTGGGCAGTTGTGTCCTGACATGTAATTGTCAACATGGCAAATGTCCTGAGATTTTAGGACACACATATTTCTTATATTTTATGTGATAGTTGCATTAAACAGTTAATTCTGTATCTGAAATACCTGACTGTTAAGAGAAACAGAATAAGCAACTAAAATGCTACAGGAATACACTTTTCTGTAGGCAAAACAATTATGTTCAGTCCTTTGTACTGGCCGTGGGTATGTGTCGGCCTGTACAGTCTGATGTCTGTACCAAATATGTCCCACTTTGGCCATTTGTAAGGCTGGCAACCCTACTGTGACAGTTGCGGTGAACACGGCATATTTTACAGGCCGACACATACCCAAGATCAGTTCGGCAGATAGAACTTACAATTCTTGCCTATATCTAAGCTTATTCTTGTAGCATTTTGGTATCTTATTGTATTATACGTCCAGTGAAATATGTTTACTGCAACTATTGCATGACGTCTATGGAGGAATTATGTCCTATATTCTCTGGACATTTGCCAGTTTTACATGTTTGTGTCAGGACACATCTGCCCATAGAGGGACTGTCGCTCGCAAAGTGGGACAGATGGTAATCTTGGTCGACGGTATGGATCATACTGTTCCTTTCGGCCTACATGTGTCCGTGTTGTTATGGCTCGTTTATATGCTCCTTCTGTTTCATTTACATGCATATGCTATTCCCTATCACTTTTGGTATGTGAAATACGGATATACCTTTTGTATGTGACTATTACATGGCTTGTGGGATATGATTCAGACATACGGTCACTACCTATATCTACATTTCTCCTCATGTATTTTGTTATGGACACATCTGCACAGCTATGTTCCCTCCCTCATATTATGGGTCGGATGGTGACCCTCTCCGTTGGACTGGACGTACCTACTGGTTATTCCCTACCATGCATTTGTGTTTGACTCTTCATTTTCTGTTCGCAGGGACTCTGCTTTGCATATGTTTCAGTCTCCACGGACACTGATAGGTACGATTACTATTGCTGGCAAAATATAATATTCAGCAGTTTAGGTTGCTCCTCGGAAGCCGACATTGACACGCCTCCCTGCGCAACTTCGATACGCCCCTTGCACTCGCGCACGTTTCCTATGCATGCGGCTGTGGCAGCTGTGCACCTTCATTAATATGCATATGGCGCGTCTACTCCACATCTACGCCGCACGGCCGGCGCAAGACTTACGCCAGACTTGCGCCGAACTTCATGAATCCGGGGGCCAGTCTTTTCTTCTGATACTGTACATACTTTTGTTAGCTTTGCAAGTCCTATTAAAAACTGTAAAGAAATCATGGCAAACTATGTGTGCTGCATGAATGGTATGGAAACTCCTCAGGTGTTAGTACATCTGTCTGGTTAGTAAGCTGACGACAGACGCCTGATGATGTAATTAGATGTCGTTGTGTGATGTCATATGAATGTGCAGGTTGTATCAGCTTCCAGTGAAATACAGCTCACCTCCTAAAAGAAGAACTATGGACATGGCATCTTTTATGTAAAATTGAAAATATCTGGTCTAATGCACAGTAGCCATATACCAACCATAGATATAAGTATGCTGGATGGTGCTTGTTCAGTTGTTCTTGCTTCAGAGGGTATTGGGCATTTTAGTTTGTCATAGCAAGGCAGCCAGTTAAAGTTAACAACTCCAGGTGTATAAATTCTATTTTCCATTAAAATGTTTAATGTAAGTAATATATTTTTAATACTTGAAGTTACAGACACAAAAACAATTAAACATCAAAAGCAATTTAAGTACCAAAACACATGGGCTGTAGGCATGATATGGAGGGGCCATTATGTACAAGTAGGACTGTCTGCATCAATCGTTTAGCTACAGGAATTATGCTATATGTGTGAGAGAGTTAACCAAAACAATCCATATTCGTAGTGTTTTGGGAATTCATATTGTATAAGCAAAAACATCTTAACCGTCATACAAATGACTAACAAATAAAGGATACCTGGTGAAAAATCCGAAACCAGTTTCAAACTCAAAGTCAATAAAAGTGCTGTAAGTGCACACTTCCTTGGATTTCTTCAGATAACAAAAAGCAGGCTTCATAGAGTTCCACTTAAGCAGACTGAAATGTTTACAAAAACATTTAAAATATTCCTCTGTTTAATATCATAAAGGTAGAGACTGCTACAAGTACCTTAATGTAAAATATGGAAATTGCCCAGGAAGTAAGTTAAAAATAGAATGGCACAATGACACAGTGAATATCTTTATCACCTCACAGCAAACATTTTAAAGATCATATTCTGGCTGAGGTGCTTTCTGTGGTCACTCTGCATATTCTCCCAGTGGTGGAGTCAGTGGGCTTTGTTTAAGTACTCTGCTTACTCCCTCATCCTAAAGACATGCAGTAGGTGGACTGATGGCTCTAAATGTGTGTGTGTGTGTGTGTGTGTGTGTGTGTGTGTGTGTGTGTGTGTGTGTGTGTGTGTGTATGTAGGTGCGTGCATGTCTGTGCATGTGTGTGTGTGTGTGTCTGTGTGTGTATGTTTGTGTGTGCGCATGTGTGTATGTGTGCGCGTGTGCGTGTGTGTTTGCTGGTGTGTGTGTGTGTGTGTCTGCGTGTGCATGTGCATGCGTGCATGTGTTTGCATGTATGCATGTGTGTGCACGTGCATGTGTGTGTGTGTGTGTGTGTGTGTGTGAAGTATGCTATATGGAAGAAAATCATGGAAATCTACTCCTGGTTGTGCACCTCGTAAACACTGAGAATGGTAATGGCTTTTCATAGGGTCACTGTAGGAGTCAGTTACAACTCAACAACAAAGGATGGATGTGAAGAAATTGTATTATAAGAAGAATATTTTTTAATATAGCATCTTTTCGGATATGTAAAATCTATTACTTTATATATCTATTTATTTGTTTGTTTACTTGTTTGTTTTTTAATGTCTACTAACTTCCAGTCTCCCATGACCTATCTAGTCCATTCATTCCTCATGGGGTGAGAGACAAAGCTGAACACAAGCATTCCGCTGTGCAGTGAAATTTGGTTACATGACCAGCACCCAAGCAGACATAAGGGTCTCTCCAGCATCTCCAGAATCTCCTAGCATTTCCTTTGTAACTTCTGAGGGTTGTTAGCAGTGCTATGTTGAGTTTTGAATTGCAGCAGCATATATTTTCATCAATTTTCCACATACTGTTCACACCTCAAAAAAAAAAAAAAAGAAAACACAAAATATATATCTCAAAGAACTAAAATGCATTTGTCAATCTTAAGATTTCAGTTCCAGTTTACTTACCTACAGTTACCTGAATAGGACGACTGTTGGCAGATCTGTAATTATTTTCTAAATTTATGACGGAACAACAGTAATTACCACCATCTTCTTTACTAATGTTTGAAATGGTAAATTCAGCCTTGGAAACACTCTTAGTGTCTAAGTATAGAATGGGCATTTCATTCTTGTTCAGTTCAAATCTCATATTTTCCATGTGGCATGAGTCACAAAAGCATGAGATTCTTATTGTCTCTCCTGACAGTAACAATGAACCAGTTGTCATGTTAATCCTTGGAGCAGTATAATGACCTATAATATAAAAAGTGACATTAAATGGTGTACTGATGGAGATTTTGTCATTTACTTCATTTGAATATTACAATTTATGAAGCAAACATATACCTTAACGAGTCACATATTGAATATATTGGAAACTGTACTCGATAAACATTAATTAATTCTGCCTTAGTGACACTTTGATATCATTTATATGATCAGAAAAACTCTTCAAACGAACCAGCAAGCAGGCAGCAAAACAACAGGAAGACGCCAACTGACTATAAGGCAAACAAACCCACGAGCAAAGCAACAAAGCCGTACTCCTAAAATACAAACTGCTTTATTTTTAACGTATCACAACTGAAGTCACGTTTTCGTTGATAAAACAACTTCATCAGATGCATACCACACCTCTCCACGCACATTTATACATATACTGCTTAATTAATAAATTGTATAATTAAATAGATAGCTTTGTTAAAGCAGAAGCGTGCTAACCAAAGATTTTCTTTACAAATGTGCATTTTGAACTCACACATAAAAACTCACATTATAACCACAATACTTTCAATATTACATTCCTAAAAGGATGTTTTACATATTGTTTGTATAATATCAACTCCTACTAAAAAAACATATAAAACTGAATTTCATTACCTATAAAATATAGCATATATAACACATGTAAATAAGGGTGGCTCAAAAAACCTGCCTATCAAAAATATTCAATATTACAATTGAAAAAATATATATATGCTTTTATAATGAATTTCAATGATATTTTATAAACATATTGAAATACATTATTATAAACACTACATGCACATCTAAAATCATCAATAATATAATATAAAATATATTATATAGAATAACCTACAAATATATTATACAAAAATCTGTAGGTATATATCTAAACCTTACAGCTGTTCAGCCTTTAATTTTAAATAAGGTGCAATGGAAATGGAATCGTTCAACCCAGGGGGCTTGTTGGATTCCAACAGAATCTGCCAGTATGTTTCTCTATGAGATAGCAATGCTGCCCAATTGCCACCCCTACTACACTGGGTAACTGATTCCAAAACAAAAAACTTGAATGTTGCTGCTTCACAAACGATAGTGTGCCTGTATAGTGCATTCGTGCTTTTTTTTTAGGATATCATAAACGTGTTCATATACACACCTCCTTAGCTGCCTCTCCGTCTTGCCTACATAAAATGCCTGGCAGGAATGGCAGACAGCTAAGTACACTAGGCCCTTAGAATTACAATTGTGAAAATTATATGACCACAATTTTCTGTTTCATTATATTGAATATATTGGAAACTGTACTCTATAAACATTAATTAATTCTGCCTTAGTGACACTTTGATATCATTTATATGATCACCTACTGAAGGCTCTAGTTAGCTACTCTAGCCTGTTTATTTATATTAAATGCAAAATGATGTACAAACAAGCTACAACAAACTATCATCTTAAAACTTACATGAGGACAACGTCATTGCAAGTAATGCTTGACCTCTGTCAGTTACATCTAAAAGGTATCCAGTGTTGTTCATATATCTACATATGTAAACTGTTCACACACTGGAACACAGATGTGGTGTAATACCTTTTACTGGACCAACATAGTTTTTGTAGTTATTGCCTCCTAAAAGCACAGACTACCTAGAGATCGGGGACTGACATGCATGTGGTGGCATACATGTTCCCTGTGGTTTACAGAACTAGCAGCACTCAAGTAAGCCACCTCAGGATCTAGAAAGTGCACGGGCAGTTGGGTGGACTCTGCAGTCTGGCCTACCCTCTCTTTTTGGAGGAACACATTGAGTGATTTGGCCCTCCATCAAGGAAACAAATGTGCTGGAGTATCACCCAGACTGGAGAGCGTGTGACTGTTGCTTCCCAAAGGAGGAAAGAATGGGTCAATTGGGTGAAGAAGGGAAGTGACTGAGCAAGTCCTACTCAATGGGTAGGTGAACAAAATATTTATAGCATCTGTTCGGATATATAAAATCTATTACTTTATTTATCTTTTTATTTGTTTGCTTAATTGTTTGTTTTTTTAATCTCTCTGTCTGCTGACTCCTAGTCTCCCATGACCTGTTTAGCCCATTCATTCGTCATGGGGTGAGAGAAAACACTGAACCCACTCATTCCACCGTGCAGTGAAAAGCAGTTGCAGGACCATCACTCAAGCAGACATGAAGCTCTCTCCAGCACCTTCAGATGCTCCTAGCACCTAGTTGACAGGGTCTGAGTGTTGTTACAATTGCCAGTCTTTGAGGGGGTATCTCATGAACTTCCTGCATGCAGATATAGCAGACTGGTGCTGTGGAAGAAGGCTTGGTTCCTATCACAGAGATCAATTGCTTGAAACAATCCTGTGCTATGCAAGTGGGAGGAAGAGAGACTGCCCCTCAAACATCATGGTAATGCTACAGCAACATGTCCTGCTGGGCTAGAATCCATGGTCTGCATCACTGACAGCTCCCACTAAGTGTCATCCAAGCAGAAAGCCAAGCCACAAACCTCACCTCAGGATGACCATATCATAGACTGCTCAAAGCCATCATGGATTGTCTAAGACATAGATAGGGCTTTCCCCCAGTGCACCACTGGACTGTAGTCCTTTTTATGTCTTGGAATATAAATAATTGCTTTATTGTAAGGATGAGTTTGTGCTGAATATGTTTATTATTTATACATTTTTAATAGTTTATACAGTTCTAAAGATGTGACACTTATTTTCACATTGAGTTCATAAACTGTCTTTTTCAAAAGGTATCTTTTGTCATCATTGTCTTCACAAGAAAGATAGATTAAGGCAATGAACTCTCTGAACCACCTTTCATCCTAGGGACTTCTTCAAGTGGTTACAGTCAATACTACAGTCGTGTGGTACGTCAACAAGCAAAGGAGGACCTGGTTGTATCCCCCTTTGCAGACTAGCCATGTTAGCTTGGGATATAGCTTCACAACACAGTCTCAATCTATGGGCATCATGTAGTCCATCAAAGCAAAACCGTGTGACAAGCTGAACAGGGCCAGGACAGACCCTCACAAATTGAAACTAGATCAGACGGCCTTCCAAGATTAGATCCATCTGTAGATAATTCCTCAAGTAGAACTCTTTAGCTCCTCTCTGAAAAATCAACGGGCAAAATTTTGTCCCTGTACTCGATGCAAGAAGGCCTGGAAGACAGATGCCTTTAAATTTCTTCTCTTTGGACAGGAATGATCCTGTATGCCTTTTTGCCCTTCACACTAATATTCAGAGTGCTTTTGAAGAGTCAGATGGAATTCCCCCAAGATAATTATGGTAACTCCCTTCTGGCCTAGGCAACTGTGGTTCTCCCTGTTTTTAGAAATGGTCAGGGGTAATTAGCACAATCTACTCACACAAACAAGGGGTGTTTGATACACTCATACATCATTCACCTTTAACTGACTGCCTGGATTGTAGGGCCTTAATTCCTTTTAAGTGCATGTTTTCTATGGACATGCAGTAGGTACCAATGGAGGCAAGAAAGTCTGTTACTAGAAAATCTTATATTAGTAACAGGCTTTCTTGTCTCCATTAGTACTTAATACATGAAAGCCTGTTACTAAAAGATCTATATGACCAAATGGTATAGAAGCTAACACTTGTTCTATTTGGGCCATTTAACCTGGCTGACTTGAGGTTCTTAACATGGAAAACAGTTTTACTGATTGCTCTGACCTCTGCAAAAAGAGCATCTGAGTTACAAGTTCTTAGGGTGAATCTACCATACATCTTTTTCCACAGGGATAGGGTTTCTTTGTGAACTGATCCTTCATTTATTCTTAAAGTGGTATCTGAGTTTAGTATAAGCCAAACTATCAATCTCCTCATTTTCTTCCCTGAAACTAAAAAATGAGGGAAGAAGGATACTTCATACCTTGGATGTCCACAGACAACTTGGGTACTATCTTGACAGATGTAAATCTTTCAGATCTTCAGATCGATTGTTCATTTCTTGTGAAGGTAAAAAGAAGGAACAACCCTTGTCAGAAGAGACTATTTCCAAATGGCTATCTAAGGCTATTATCCTTTATTATAGTGACAATAAGAAATCTAATCCATGCAGGGTCAAGGCCTACTCTACCATGGCCTTGGCTTCTTGTATGACTTTTTGGAAAGGGTTGGAGTCTAGAGTTTATAGGTTCATAGGTTGGTACTAGGCTATCTTCCCTAGGGCCTATGCCATAACAATTCCCTGGATATTTCTTCCCATGATATTTACTTCCCTGGACCCCTGTCTAGCAGGGCGACTGACATGATCCCCGGGGTGAATTTCCTATCTCCCATTCAATCATCAAGGTTCCTTTTGAAGTGGGCCAAGGAGGCACTCTGCTTGACATGTTTGGGCAGTCTATTCCAGAGTATGGGGAGTCTCTGGGTCAGGAACATATCCCTCCAGCATGTTTTGTTCATTGTGCTGACAAGGTTTAGATCCCTGGAGCATGTGGCTCTGAGGGATTGAGATTTCTTTAAGTGGAGCATGTCCAACAGCTCAGAATTTGACATGGCCTTGTATGTTAAGCAGAGATCGCCGCTGAGTAGACAATATACCATAGAGTGTAGCTGGAGTTTTTTTAGATGGTCAGCACATGGCATCTGCTTTTGGCCTGTGATTCTTTTAGTGAGGTATTTCTGCAGCCTTTCCAGCTGTTGCAGATGTCTTGTGAGGTACATACCAAACAAGGCATTATGGTCTATAATGGGTCTAATGAGGGATGAGTACAGTGGGACAATGACCTCCTTTTTTCTGGATGAAAAGCCCTTAGTGATGACGTGTGCCACATAGAAGGATTTCCTGACTGATGTGGTGATGTAGTTATCGAAGGTGAGTCCACTGTCCACTGGTCTCTCTAAATCTCTCATCACACTTTCGGTGTTTAGTGTACTGCCATATATGTGGTAATTCATGGGTGCATGTTTTTTTCCCAAAGGGGAGGAAACTCCCAGATATGCTCAGAACTAGTTCAAAATGATGTGAAGATTACTGATCCTACAGACATTGCCAACATACTGGCTGACAGGTTCAGTGCAAACTTCTCCCCCCCTCCCCCCCAAAAGGAGAGATAGCTATACCAAGCGATTGCAGCCCCCCAAACATCTCCAACGCCCAAGTGAGAACTGCTCTCTCCAAAGCAAAAAACACAGCATCCATGGGACCTGATGGTGTCCCCGGCTGTGTGCTCCATGAACTCAACGAGGAATTAAACCCACAGCTAGGACAGCTGTTTAATCATAGTCTTACCTCTGGATACGTACCCAGGGAGTGGCGCACTGCAACTGTGGTCCCACTTCACAAAGGCGGTGCCTCCACCGACCCTGGAAATTACCGCCCATTAGCTTGACAAGCCTTATCTGCAAAGCCATGGAGAGGATCATAATGGACCTCATAAATAAAGACATAGGGAATTTGCAGACTTTGGATCCATCCCAGTTTGGCTTTGTCAAAGGCAGATCATGCCTTCTAAACTTGGTTGACTTTTGAAACAGTCACCAAAGCCATTGATGAGGAAAGGCAGTCCATACAGCCTACCTCGATCTGGCGAAGGCCTTGATACAATACCCCACTCGGGTATCATTGAAAAACTCATCAGCTTAAATGTTAACCCATACATCACAAGATGGGTTGCAAACTGGCTGAGTGACAGAACCCACAGGGTCAGAGTTGCTGGCGCCATGTCAGACTCAAAGCCTGTCACAAGTGGTGTACCACAGGGCTCAGTCCTGGGCCCACTCTTGTTTGGCATCTACTTTTCCAAGTACAAGCAAACACAGGAGGGTTATGGCTGACAAAGTTTGCAGATGACTGCAAACTGGGCCATAGTAGAAAACACATCTGACACAGATATCCTTCAGAAGGGTCTCACAGAAATGGATAACTGGTGCCAGAGCCATGGCCTAAAGTTAAATGCCAAAAATGCATAGTCATACCCTTTGGGAAAAACAAGGTTACCCCTAGCTACCAAATAGGTGGCAATCCACTGAGCACAGAAGAAGTTATCAGGGACCTGGGGACCCAGGTTGATAGTAGTCTGTCATTCGACACCCATGTAGCTAAAGTAGTTAGGAAGACCTTCTACATTGCCCACCTTATCATGAAGGGATTCTCATCTAGATCAAGGGAGGTCATAGTCTCCCTATACTCATCACTCATCAGACCAATGATTGAGTACAATGCCCCATTCGAATGTATCTGACCCGACACTTGCAGCAGCTGGAGAGGCCACAAAGTTCCTCACCAAAAGGATAAAGGGTCTCAAACATCTGTCCTATGCTGCCCGACTGAAAGAACTCCAGCTCTATTCAGTCGCCACGCTTGCTCAGAGGTGACCTTTGCCTAACATACAAGGCCATGTCAAACCCAGATTTGCTGAATATGCTTCACCTCAAGAAATCTAGATCCGTCAGAGCCACAAGGGCGGGAGACTTAAACCTCGACACGGCTATTAATAGGATGTGCTGGAGGGATAGATTCATCACCCAAAGACTCCCTATGCTGTGGAATAAAATCCCGGTATATGTGAGGCAGAGCACCTCGCTGGCCTTGTTCAAGAGAAATCTTGACCAATGGATGGGAGATCGCAGATATACCCTAGGGATTACCTCAGTGTCACTGCTCAACAGAGGCACAGCAAAATAATGGGTATAGTTCCCCATACTAAAGGGGTGGCGTAAGCCACAAAACTATGGGCTAGGCTTGTAAATGCCCTCGGGCAGATAGCCTAGTATGAACCTATAAACCTATACATTTCCTGGCATAAAGCTTGAGCCCATGGCTCTGGCACCAAGCATCTGTTTCTGTAAGGCCCTTTTGTAGAATATCCACATCATGTGGGGATTCAATAATGGCTTCCAGTCATTTGCAAACTTTGTTAGCCAGAGTCGCTTAGTGTTGGCCTGTACTTCAGAGAAGTAGATGCCAAACAAGAGAGATCCCAGAACTGAACCCAGCGGTGCTCCACTTGTCACTTGTTTGGAGCTGGATTTGGAGTTGGCTACTTTTGCAGTCTGAGTTCTATCAGTAAGCCAGTTGGCAACCCATCGAGTGATGTAAGGATCTATGCCCAGCTTAGTAAGTTTATCTATGATTCCAGATTGGGGGATGGTGTTGAAGGCCTTTGCGAGGTCCAGATAGACTGTGTGGACCACCTTACCCTCATCCACAGCTCTGGAGACTGATTCGAAGAAGTCAATCAGGTTCAGGAGACAAAATCAGCCCTCCACGAACCCAAACTGGGTGGGGTCCAGTGTTTGAAGGTTTCCAATGTCTTTATTTATAAGTTCCATGATAATGCGTTCTATGCCCTTGCAGATCAGGCTCATCAGACTGATGGGACAGTAGTTCCCGAGATCCAAGGTGGATCCCCCCTTGTGGAGTATTCTAAAATCTGCTACTTGGTCCTTTGCACATACTTTTAAAAGGCACTCTAAGCTTGATTCCTTTTCTAGACCTAGATCAAGCTCTGCTAGGACCATTCTCCATGGGGCTCCTTGCAAAATCAGGGACAGCTGAGAACTCATGCACACACACACCACTTTCTAGAAATTGCATAGCATTCTTTAATACATTTAGCATCTTTATTGTCTTTTGGCTTTTCCCGGTTAGGGATCGCCACAGGGGAACTCCGGTCCGCTAATGATTGGCGGTGAATTTTTACAGTTCCTAGCTGCCAGCCCGATGCCCAACTTTCAAAGAAGGCACACCTATTCACGCACACACCTATCTGCATGTCTTTATGCGTCACTTGACCATGGGGAGGACATGCAGACTCCACATCTTTATATGCTATTTATTAAAAGCAATGTTTTTTTTTTATTTCTAATGTGTTGCAGCCCACTTAATTTGTAATAAATAGTGGAAGTAAAAAAAAACTGTTGTAAGGGTAGCTTCCACATAACTTACTGAAACTAATTACTCTGCCTCCTGGGTAATGATCCGGTATTTTCTTCTGATGCTGTACATACTTTTGTTAGCTTTGCAAGTCCTATTAAAAACTGTAAAGAAATCATGGCAAACTATGTGTGCTGCATGAATGGTATGGAAACTCCTCAGGTGTTAGTACATCATTCTGGTTAGTAAGCAGACCACACAGACGCCTAATCATGTAATTTGATATTGCATGATGTCATATGAATGTGCAGGTTGTATCAGCTTCCAGTGAAATACAGCTCACCTTCTAAGAGAAGAAATATGGAGATGGCATCTTTTATGTAAAATTTTAAATATCTGGTCTAATGCACCATAGTCATATACCAAGCATAGATCTAACTATGCTGGATGGTGTTTGTTCAGTTGTTGTTGCTTCAGAGGGTATTGGGCATTTTAGTTTGTCATGGAAGTGTAGCCAGTTAAAGTTAACAACTCCAGGTGTATAAATTCTCATTTTTCATTACATTTCTAATGTAAGTAATATATTTTTAATACTTGAAGTTACAGATGCAAAAACCATTAAACATCAAAAGCAATTTAAGTACCATAACACAAAGCTGGGCTGTAGGCATGATATGGAGGGGCCATTTTGTACAACTAGGGCTGTAGTTTATCAGCCATATAGCTACAGGAATTATGCTATATGTGTGAGTGAGTTAACTAAAACAAATAATGGATATCTGCTGAAAAATCCAAAAACAATTTCAAACTGAAAGTCAGTGAAAGTGCTGTAAATGCACACTTCCTTGTATTTCTTCAGATTTTTTTCAACGAAAGCAGGCTTTACAGAGTTCCACTTAAGCAGACTGAAATGTTTACAAAAAGCATTTTACATATTTTTCTCATATTTAATCATAAAAGGTACAGACTGCTACAAGTACCTTAATGTAATATATGGAAATTGACCAGGAAGTAAGTTAAAAATAGAATGGCACAGTGAATATCTTTGTCACCTCAGAGCAAATGTTTTACAGATCATGTTCTGGCTGAGGTGCTTTCTGTGGTCACTCTGCATATTCTCCCTGTGGTGGAGTGGGCTTTGTTTAAGTACCCTGCTTACTCCCACATCCTAAAGACATGCAGTAGCTGGACTGGTGGCTCTAAATTGTGTGAGTGTGTGTGTGTGTGTGTGTGTGTGTGTGTGTGTGTGTGTGTGTGTGTGTGTGTGTGTGTGGGTGTGTGCGGGTGTGTGTACATGTGTGTGCGTGCGTGTGTACGTGTGCACGTGTGTGTTTGTGCGTGCGTGTGTGCATGCGTGTGGCTGTGTGCGTACGTGCATGCGTGCGTGTGTGTGTGTGTGTGTGTGTGTGTGGGGGTTGTGTGCTTGTGTGCGTGTGTCTGTGTGTGTGTGCGTGTGTGTGTGTGTGAATGTGCATGTGTGTGTCAGTGTGTGTGTGTGTGTGTGTGTGTGTGTGTGTGTGTGTGTGTGTGTGTGTGTGTGGGTGGGTGTGTGTGCTTGTGTGCATGTGTTTGCCTGTGTGCGTGTGTGAGTGTATGTGGGTATGGGTATGGGTGTGTGTATGGGTGTGTGTGTGTGGGTGTGAAGTATGTGATATGGACGAAAAGCCTGGAAATCTACTCCTGGTTGTGCACCTTGGAAACAATGTGAATGGTAATGGCTTTTCATAGGGTCACTGTAAGAGTCAGTTACAACTTGACAACAAAGGTTGGATGTGAAGAAATATTGCATTATAGGAAGAGTATTTTTTAATATGTTGAGTTCTGAATTGCAACAGCATATATTTTTGCCAATTTTCCACATAATGGTTTGAGTTCAAACCTCAAGAAAAAAAACCACAAAAGATATATCTCAAAGAACTAAAATCCATTTCTCGATCTTAATATTTCAGTTCCAGTTTACTTACCTACAGTTACCTGAACAGGGTGACTGTTCATAAGTTCATAGGTTCATAGGTTGGTACTAGGCTATCAGTGCTAGGGCCTATACAAGCCTAGCCATAACAATTCCCTGGCTATTTCTTCCCACACAATTTACTTCCCTGGACCTCTGTCTAGCAGGGCGACTGACGTGATCCCTGGGATGAATTCCCTTTCTCCCATCCAATCGTCAAGGTTCCTTTTGAAGAGGGCCAAAGAGGCACTCTGCTTGACATGTATGGGCAATCTATTCCAGAGTCTGGGGAGTCTCTGTGTCAGGAACCTATGCCTCCAGCATGTTTTGTTTATTGTGATGACAAGGTTTAGATCCTTGGAGCATGTGGCTCTGAGGGATTTGGATTTCTTTAAGTGTAACATGTCCAGCAGTGTCCAGCAGCTCTGGGTTTGACATGGCCTTGTATGTTAAGCAGAGATCACCTCTGAGTAGACGATATGCGACAGAGTATAGCTGGAGTTTTTTTAAGGTGGTCAGTGTAGGGCATCGGCTTTAGGCCTGTGATTGTTTTAGTGAGGTATTTCTGAGGCCTTTCCAGTTGTTGCAGATGTCTTGAGAGGTACATACCAAACGGGGAGTTGTATTCTATAATGGGTCTAATGAGGGATGAGTACAGTGGGACAATTACTTCCTTTTTTCTGGATGAAAAGCCCTTAGTGATGAGGTGTGCAACATAGAAGGATTTCCTGACTGTTGTGGCGATGTGGTTAAAGAAGGTGATACCACTGTCCACCTGTGTCCCTAAGTCTCTTATCACACTTTCGGTATTTAGTGTACTGCCACCTATATGGTAATTCACAGATACATGTTTTTTCCCAAAGGGGATAACTATACATTTCTTGGCATTGAGCTTGAGCCCATGGCACTTGTCACTTGACTGGAGCTGGATTTGGAGTCGGCTACTTTTACAGTGTGGGTTCTTTCAGTAAGCCAGTTAGCAACCCATTGGGTGACGTAGGGATTAATGCCCACCTTAGTAAGTTTATCTATGATTCCAGAGGGGGGGATGGTGTTAAAGGCCTTGGCAAGGTCTAGATAGGCTGTGTGGACCACCTTACCCTTGTCCATGGCTTTGGAGACTGATTCGAAGAAGTCAATCAGGTTCAGGAGACAAGATCAGCCCTTCATGAACACAAACTGGGTGGGGTCTAGTGTTTGAACGTTGCCAGTGTCTTTGTTTATAAGTTCCATGATAATACGCTCTATGGCCTTGCAGATAAGGCTTGTCAGACTCATGGGACGGTAGTTTCTGGGATCCAAGGTGGATCCCCCCTTGTGAAGTGGGATAACTGTAGCTGTGCGCCACTCAGTGGGCACGAAACCTGAGGTGAGGATATGATTAAACATGACACTTAGGTGAGGTGCCAGTTCATATTGTAGTTCAAGTAGTACACAGCCCGGGATGTCATCTGGTCCCATTGATGCTGTATTCTTAGCTTTGGAGACTACGTTTTTTACCTGTGTGGCCATTATTACCGGAATTTGGCAATCTTCCGGTATTGAGATGGGCCATTTAGGGAGTGAGTGGGAGGTGAATTTGGCACTGAATCGATCTGCCAGGATATTGGCAATATCCCTGAGATCAGTATATTTAATGCCATTCTGTTTTAGCTCAGAGCAGATCTGAGCATTGCCATTTAGATTCTTGACATAGTTATATAATGCCTTGTGGTTGTCTTTGGAATCTTTGGCAATTTTATTTTCGTAACTAGCTTTGGAGGATTTTATGAGGGATCTCAGTTTCTTGCTGAGGCTGGTAAGGGAGTTTTTTGCATTCAGGGATTTTCCTTTTTTCTGCAACAGTTTCTTACTTTTGTTGTAAAGTTTGTTTATGGAAGGGGACCACCAGATTGGCTTCCTTTTTTGGATGACAGCATCTTGGTTCTATTTGGGATGGCACGATTCATGCATGAGTGGATGTGCTCATACAGTGCCTTAGTGTAGGATTCAGCAGTTGAACTTTCAGTTCCCGTCTGCATGGGTGTCATAAAGTGTGTCACTTTTGACTTGAGTAGCATGAAGTTGGCTTTGGAGAAGTTTTTTATGGAGGTTTCCTTACTGGGGGGTGGGGGTGGGATGTGGATGCTAAGGGTGATTAGCTTATGGTCAGACCTGATAAACGAGGGGGTGACCATAGGTGTGGAGCATCGATTTCCCATGTTGGTAATGACCAGGTCTAGGATATTGGAGCCCCTGGTGGGACTATGGATTAGTTGATCCAGGGCGTTGGAATTTATGAATTCCAAGAACCATTGGGCAAAGGTGTTGGACATGAGTAGTTTTCCCAGTTAATGTCAGGGTAGTTAAAATCACCCAGTATTACATTGTTTGGTTCTATCTTAATATTTTCCAGTATGTTTAGAAAGGTGTAGTGAGAATCTTGGGGTATGGTGGGGGATCTGTAGCAAACTACAATTTGGATTTCAGTCTTACCTGTTGTTAGTTGCACCTGGAGAATTTCAGACGCATTGTGTTGGGCAACTAGCCTGGTTGTGTGAATATCCTTGGTGAATATTGACACTCCTCCACCTTTAGTGTTTCGGTCCTGGTTTGGTGGCCGAAAAGTGTGGTAAGAGTTGTAGCCTGGTATTGCAGGGGGTGCTCTCTGGAGCCTTGAACCAGATCTCACTTACTGCACAGATATCGATGCTCTCCATTTTTAGGAGTGCCTCGAGAGAGTGCATTTTGAGGTTTAGACTTCTGGCATTGAGTAGCATTACCTTCAGATTATGCATGCAATCTGTTGGTAGATCGGTAATAATTTTCTAAATTTATGAAGGAACAACAGTAATTACCACCATCTTCTTTACTAATGTTTGAAATGGTAAATTCAGCCTTGGAAACACTCTTAGCATCTAAGTATAGAATGGGTTTTTCATTCTTATTCAGTTCAAATCTCATCTTTTCCATTTGGCATGAGTCACAAAAGCATGAAATTCTTAATGTCTCTCTCTTGACAGTAGCAATGAATCACTTATGTTAATCCTTGGAGCAGTATAATGACGTATAATAATAAAATGGACATTAAATGGTGTACTGATGCAGATTTTGTGATTTATTTCTTTATTTCAATATTACAGTTTATGAAGCAAGGACATATTTTAATGAGTCAGATTTTAAATATATTAGAAACTGTTCTCGATAAACATTAATTCTGCCTTAGTGACACTTTGATATCATCTATATGATCACCTAGTGATGACTCTAGTTAGCTACTCTAGCCTGTTTATTTAAATTAAATGCAAAATGCTGTACAAACAATCTACAAGAAACTATCATCTTAAAACTTACATGAGGCCAACATAACTGCCAGTAATGCTTGACCTCTGTCAGTTACATCTAAAAGGAATCCGGTGCTGTTAATATACTGACAAATGTAAACTGTTCACTGACCGGATCACAGATGTGGTGTAATACTTTTACTGGGCCAGCATAGGTTTTGCCATTTCTGGATCCTAAAAGCACAGACTACCTGGAGGTCAGGGATTGTCATGCATGTGGTGGCATACATGTTCCCTGTGGTTTACAGAATGAGCACCACTCAAGTAAGCCATCTCAGGATATAGAAACTCCACAAGGATTTTGGTGGACTCTGCAGTCTGGCCTACTCTCTCCTCTTTGGAGGAACACATGGAGTGATTTGGACCTCCATCAGGGAAAGAAAAGGGCTGGGGTCTCACCCAAACTGGAGAACATCTGACACTTGGTTCCCAAGGAAGGAAAGAATGGGTCAGGTGGGTGAAGAAAGGAAGTGACTGAGCAAGTCCTACTGAATGGGCAGGTGAACAAAATATTTATAGAATCTGTTCAAATATGTAAAGTCTATTACTTTATTTATCTATTTGTTTGTTTGTTTACTTGTTTATTTTTTAATCTCTCTGTCTGCTAACTCCCAGTCTCCCATGACCTATCTAGCCAATTCATTCCTCATTGGGTGAGAGACAACACTGAATCCACTCATTCCTCCGTGCAGTGAAAAACTGTTGCAGGACCATCACTCAAGCAGGCATGAGGGACTCTCCAGCATCTCCAGAAGCTCCTATCATCTCCTTGGCAACTTCTGAGAATTGTTACCACTAGCAGTCTTTGAGGGGGGAATCTCATGAGCTGAATGAAGATATAGCAGACTGGTGCCATGGAAGAATGCTTGGTCTGTATCACAGACATCAATTGCTTGAAACAATCCTTGCTATGCAAGTGGGAGGAAGAGAGACTGCCCCTCAAACTTCATTGTAATGCTTCAGCAACAAGTCCTGCTGGGCTAAAATCCATGGGCTGCACTACTGACAGCTACAGCTGAGTGTCATCCAAGCATAAAGCCAAGCCACCAACCTCCCCTCAGGATGAGTGAGCCTTAAAGTGCTCACAACCATCATGGATTGTCTAAGACATAGATAGGGATTTCCCTCTGTGCACTACTGGATTGGGGTCCTTTTTATGTCTTGGAATGTAAATAATTGCTTTACTGTAATGTTGAGTTTGTGCTGAATATGTTTAAGATTTACACATTTTGAATAGTTCATACAGTTCTAAAGATGTGACCACTTATTTTCACCTTGAGCTCATAAACTGATTTTGTCAGAAGGTATTTGTTGTCAACATTGCCTTCACAAGGAAGGTAGATTAAGGCCCTCAACTCTCTGCACCACCTCTTGTCCGAGGAACCTCTTCAAGTGGCTACAGTCAATATTACAGTCATGTGGGTTACAGTCAATATTACAGTCGTGTGGGTTACAGTCAATATTACAGTCGTGTGGGTTACAGTCAATATTACAGTCGTGTGGGTTACAGTCAATATTACAGTCGTGTGGGTTACAGTCAATATTACAGTCGTGTGGGTTACAGTCAATATTACAGTCATGTGGTACATCAACAAGCAAGTTGGGACCAGGTTGTATCCCCCTTTGCCGACTAGCCACATTAGCTTGGGATATAGCTTCACAACACATTCTCACGCTATGGGCATTCTGTATTCCATCAAAGCAAAACTGTGTGACAGGCAAACTGAACAGAGCCAGGGCAGACCCTGACAAATGGAAACTAGATTAGGATGCCCTCCAAGATTAGATCCCTCTGTGGATAATTCCTCAAGTAGAAATCTTTACCTCCTCTCAAAACAATCATCTGGCAAAATTTTGTTCCAGGACTCCATGCAAGAAGGCCTGGAAGACAGATGCCTTTTCATTTCTTCTCTTTGGACAGGAATGCTGCTGTATGCCTTTTTGCCCTTCACATTAATATCCAGGGTGCTTCTGAAGATTCAGAAGGAATCCCTCAAGATCTTCATGGTGACTCCCTTCTGGCCCAGGCAACCATGGTTCTCCCTAATTTGGAAATGGTCAGGAGTAATTAGCGCACGTTTACTCATAGATTGGATCTACAAACACACAAGACCAGGGGTGTTTACTGCACTCAGACATCATTCACATTTAATTGACTGCCTTGATTGCAGGGCCTTAATTCCTTTTAGGCACGTTTTCTATGGACATGGAGTAGGTACCACTGGAGGCAAGAAAGTCTGTTTCTAGCAAATCATGTTAGTAGCAGGCTTTCTTGTCTGCATTAGTACTTACTGCATGAAAGCCTGTTACTAGAAAATCTATATGACCACATGGTAGTGAAGCTAACACTTGCTCCATTTAGGCTAGCTAACCCTTCTGACTTGAGATTCTTAACATGGAAAACAGTTTTACTGATTGCTCTGTCCTCTGCAAAAAGGGTATCTGAGTTACAGGATCTTATGGTGAAGCTACCCTATATAGTTTTCCACAGCGATGGTGTTTCTTTGAGAACTGATCCTTATTTTATGCTTAAAGTCGTATCTGAGTTTACTTTAAGCCAAACTAACTGTGTCATCATTTTCTTCCCTGAATCTAAAAAAACTGAGGGAGAAGGATACTCCATTCCTTGGATGTGCAAAGACAACTTGCGTACTATCTTGACAGACCTAAATCTTTCAGATCTTCAGATCGAGCATTCATTTCTTGTGAAGGTAAATAAAAGGGACAACCTGTTTCAGAACAGACTATTTCCAAATGGCTGTCTAAGGCTCTTAGCCTTTATTATACTGACCATAACAAATCTGTTCCATGCAGGGTCAAGGCCTACTCTACCATGGCCTTGTTTCTATTATGACTTTTTGGAAAGGGTTGGAGTCTAGAGTATTCTAGATGCCACTGCTTGGTACTCTGTACATACTTTTAAAAGGCACTCTAAGCTTGATTCCTTTTCTATATCTAGATCAAGCTCTGCTAGGACCATTCTCCATGGGGCTCCTGGATTCCTCTCCTTCCACTTCCCAAATATAGTTAGCTATAGTAATCTACCCATATAGATAAGGCTACTTCAGCAGTGTTCAATACTAAAAACATTGTACAGCTGGGTAAGCTGAACTTACCATAACAGAAGATGTTCAAATTATCACTAATGTGGTAGTTGCTCTCTTCCTCCATCTCCTTATTTTTGGTACATTTTTTTTATTCCAGGGTGTGGAAATAACATTTGTTATTGTTCCTAGAATTGTCTTTTAAGGGCTTAGCCTCCATTTCCCTGCTGGCAGGAAAGCTCTGAATGACTTCACCCCCAAATGTGTTCTTTACTCAACTCAACTCAAGCTGGTGACAGTTTGGGCATGTGGATGGTACCCTGAAGCTTTAGAAGCTGTCCAGCTATTATATCCTTGGCAGGCTATAATCCATAAAACAAGTTGCATAAGCTGAATTTACCATAAGAGAAGATTTTTAAATTATCACTGCTGCTGTAGCTGCTTCCTCCCTCCATCCTCTTATTTTTGGTGTGTTTTTTATTCCGGAGTGTGGACATTTATTTATTTATTTATTTTACATTTGTTGACTGGGCTAGTCTAACTGGATATATGTCCATTTTCAGTAGAGGCCCGGGGAGATAAGCTCTGTGTAAACAAAAACAAAATCATATATACAAAATTTATATTTACAATGCACATTGCAGGTACAATACATAAATAATCAAAGAGAGCAGAAATTCATAACATAGTGCAAAAAATGCAGGTACAATGCAAAATGCAGGTTCAATACATAATATGAAAAAGAAGGCAGCTTATTGTATAATTATATTAATAAAAAGTTGTCACAATAATAAGTTTCCAGGAGATGTAAGTAACATTATCTAGAAGGACAAAGTTTTGTTGTTATTAAGGAAAATAGAACTTGTTAACGAAAAGTAGAGGGTAAGCAGAACCAAGTTAGAAGAGCTAGTTATTTAGTCAGGTTTAGTACAGGGGCATAACCAGTGTTTTCTGAGGAAAAATTTCAGTTTGTTTTGAAAAGTGATTTACAGGAAATTGAGGAAAGTTCACTGGAAAGAAGGTTCCAGGATTTTCCGACAGTATTGGAGAAGAGAGAGTCCCCAGCCCTGTTGTTTGATTTACAAATATTTACAAGAAGTTTATGTATTGATCTTAAGGTCTTCAGATTGTTACAGGGGATGATGAGGGTAGGTAGTACAGGATTATTTGAAGGTTAATAAAGAGCCTTATGAGCAATGGTCAGTTGGTGGAATTTAAGCTGATTTTGTAGTTCAAGCCATCCTATCTGCTTTAGATTATAACAGTGGTGGGTTCTGAATGGGTTGCCTGTAGCAAATCTTGCTATGTTATTGTAGGAGCTTTCCATTTTATTGAGGTTGTTTTTAGATAGATTAGTATATATTGGGTTAGGCATATAGGAGAGTACAGATTACAAAAGTGTGAGCAATAGTTATTCTAGCTGCAGGAGAAAGGAAGGGTTTGATCCTGTAGTAGAGCCTAGTTTTCTGTTAACAGTTTTTAGAGTGTTATTCATATAGTTGTCGAAGTTAAGGTTGTTGTCTATGGTGATACCTAAAAGTTTGGCAGTTGGATCTGGGCATATGAGAGTACCATTATTGGATGTTACTGAGAAACCTATTGAGGAGGACTTATGAGTAGGAGTAAAAAGGAGGAGTTTAGTTTTTGGGGGGTTCAAGAGGAGGCCGCGCTGTATAAACCATTGTTCTACTGTGTTAAACACCTTTTGGGTACGTGAGTGAAGTTCAGATATAGATGTGGCTTAGTATATAATTGTGGAATCGTCTGTGTATTGTATGCATGTAGCTTGAGGGATTGCTAGGTGAAGGTCATTGATAAATATAGAAAACAGGAGAGGTCCTAATATGGACCCTTGAGGGACACCAAGGTTAATAGGCAGGTGGGTAGATAGAATGTTGTGCCAAAGCACAGCCTGTTGTCTGTTATCTAAGTAGACTGGAACCATTTTATAGCGAGTGCATCTAGTGACAGGGATTTGAGGATATTTATAAGTATCTGGTGATTTACCATATCGAATGCCTTGGACAGATCGATAAACAGTGCAGAGGAAAGCATAAAACATAACATTTGTTGTTGTTCCTAGCATTGTCTTTTAAGGGCTCAGCCTCCATTACTCTGCTGTCAGGAAAGCACTGAAGGGCTTCACTACCCAAATGTATCGTTTACTCAGCACAGCTGAAGCTGCTTAACAGTTTGGGCATGTGGAAGGTACACTGAAGCTTTAGAAGCTGGCCGGCTTTTATATCTTTGGCAGGCTATAACCCATATTGCTAATACTATTGGAGCATCTATTGTTATGGTAAGTTCAACGTAGACAAATGTACTTTTCTGGGCTTTACAAGTTGATATACTACAACTGCTGCCTTAAACATATCTCTCAACTGTCCAGATTTTCACAGAATGTCCATATTTTTGCCTAATATTTTTGGTCTGTTTCTTATAAAATCTGTGGTCTTCTGGCAAAATCCTAGGGTGATCTGAGGATTGTAGTCACTAAATTATGACATACATTTGAGTTTCTTTCATAGCCTTCAGAGATATGCATGCTGTGACAGATTCTGTTATTCTAGCAACTTTTTAAGTTTATAAGAGCAACATTTAAATTCTGTCCTTATTTCTGAGTCCTCATCCTCCCATTATGCCAGTCTTTGTCCAGATTTCTTCCACTAAGAGGTTGAGAGGTATGGCCTAAAATTATGCAATTAAAGCAAACTATGAGCCATAATCAAAACTCCTAACAATGTGGACATCCTACAAAAGGGCTTCACTGAGACAGATGCCTGGTATCAAAGCCATGGCCTCAAGCTCAATGCCAAAAAGTGCATTGTCATCCACTTTGGTAAAAACTCTATACCCATGAGCTACCACATAGGTGGTAGTCTACTTAACAGTGAAAGTGTGATAAGAGACCTTGGGACTCAGGTGGATAGTAGTCTCTCCTTTGATAATCACATTGCCACAGTTGTCAGGAAATTCTTCTAAGTGGCACACCTCATCACAAAAGGTTTCTCATCCAGGAAAAAAAGAGGTCATTGTTCCCCTCTACTCATCACTTATTAGACCCATTACAGAGTACAATGCCCCTTTTTTATGTACCTCACAAGACATCTACAACAACTGGAAAGGCCACAGAAATACCTTACAAAGAGGATTACCGGCCTCAAACAGATACCCTATGCAGACCGTCTCAAAAAAACTCCAGCTTTACTCCATCACATATCGCCTACTCAGAGGCGATCTCTGTCTTACATACAAAGCTATGTCAGACCCAGAGCTGTTGGACATGCTCCACTTAAAGAAATCCCAAGCCCTCCAAGCTACACGCTTTAAGGACCTAAATGTTGTCACCACAATAAACAGAACATGCTGGAGGGATAGATTCCTGTCCCAGAGACTTCCCATACTCCAGAACAAACTACCTATCTATATCAAACAAAGCTCCTCATTAGCACTCTTCAAGAAAAATCTTGATGAGTGGGTGGGAAATAGGAGATTCACCCCGGGGATCACCTCTGTGGCTTTGCTCGATAGGGGCACAGTAGAATAATTTTCTTGGGTGGTGATAGCCAGGGTACCTTTTTGGCTAGGCTTATATAGGCCCTAGGGCCAATAGCCTAGTACCTACCTATGTACCTATGAACCTATAAAGCTATCTGATGTGTGGCAAATCACACTGGTTCATTATTGCATCTACTGAAAATATAAGTACGCAAACACCCTAGCGTTTGGCAGTCCAATAACAGGAAAGTAATGTGACATTTTTAAAATGCATCCTGTATTTAGTCACCTTTAGGAAAAATTATGTATCCTATTTCATGTATATAAATAATATCAAATGTAAGAAGGATCTAATATCTTAAATCAATGAAATAATCTGTTGTGGATCTAGGAGTGTTTAGAATTAACTATCATGAATTAATTAGTAAATTGCATCTGAAAATAATGTCTTTTAGCTCATTTTCTATCTCTGTGCTCAGTAATCTACTGGGAAAGAAAGATGAGACATAGTAACTATCAAAAGTTTTTATATATTGTGAGTGTAGCTATTGCAGAATATGAATTATATATATATTTTTCAAATAAGTGAATAGTACCTACGTTTCAAACCTCTGTACTCAAATTGCCTGGAGTGATGCTACACATTTAATCTGGGTTTTAATGGCAATACAAAATACTTGAATTGCCATAAGTGAGATAAATTAACATATCACATAAAATATAGACTGCATAAAACAGATGATCTTAGGAGATGTTTTCATCTGTATTGTACGTATGAACTGTTCTACTTAAAATAAGTTGCCTGCTGCAATTTTTAATGTAAATGTTAATGCTGGAAGGTAATATTAGTATAACTGTCTGCCTTGGTTTGTTTAACATCTGAATTAAATGCTGTACTTGACTAAAGCAATGTCTCTCCCATCTTAACCCATACATAGTTCACTGGAGAGGTAATTCTGTGACAGAACTCTGTTGAAGTTGAGAGTACTTGTTCTAAACACAAAGGTGTCATCAGTGGTGTCTACAGAGCTGTGTCCTGGGCCCTCCTGCGTTTAGTACATAATTAGCTATCATAAAAAAAAAAAAAAAAAAAAAAAAAACAGTATCGCGTGACTATGACAATCCAGGTTTACTAATGTTTGCAAACAGGGGGTGGTTATACATTCTCATGCTGATACTCAAATACTCTAACAGGGACTAGACCAAACACATGCCTTGTGCATTAATCGAGAGCTTACTCAAAAGAAATGCAGCAGATTCCTTTGTCAAATCTGCCATTGTTACAGCTTAGCATCTAGATAACATTCCACTTCAGTTTGTCTTCATTATGAAGGACTTGGGTATGTATGCTGATAACATATATTTTTTGGTCCACCCCACCTCTGTGGTGGTTAGAAATATGTTCTGTTTTGCACAGCTTATCTTTGTGCTAGCTCCTCAAGCTCTAAAGATCTACTCACACCATCTTCTTCCCTTATCAAGCTCATCACTGAATACAATGCACTTTTTATCATGTTCCTTTCAAAATGCATAAAACAGTTTCAGAAATCTCAACATTTACTCACTAAAAAGATCTCAGGTCTAGGTACTTTATCTACCTGGTAGATAAAATCAAAGATTGAAACAATACTAATGTCATAAACTTTAGTCATACTTTGACTTAAGAATTGGGTCCATTCCCATCATGGTATTAGAAACCCGAAAGATTTGGAGAAAATAAACGGTTAGAATAAAAGTCATGTCCCTCTGCTTATTGTCAGAGAGACGTCTGAGGGGTGATCTTTGATGAGGCTTGCATGCTGTGGACTCCTTCACCTAAACAAAACTAGAGGTAAAGCCAACGCTCATTATAGAGACCTAAACATGTACTACCCACACCTCTCAACAACCTCGTAGAGCAAAGTATCCGGACAGAGCCATGAATAATAGGGGGGGGGGGGCAAAAGTAGGTACAATTTTTAAATGGTGCTCTTACAAACTTAGAAAGTTGATAGAATAACAGGTTTTACATAAGTGTGAATTATCTGAAAGGTATGAAGTGAAACTCAAATGCCTGTTATTATTTTCTGATGTCAGTCTTTAATGATTTGCCAGTGATTTGCTAGAAAACTACAGCTTTATTAAAAATGGACCAAAAATATGAGGCAAAAATCTGGACTTTCTGAGAAAATCTGTATAGTTGAGCATTAATGGCCACTACCACATCAGCAGCAAACGTTGATGTGACAGTTTCCTAACCTTAGGCATACCCTGTTTCTGGAAGAGGCTTCCCCTATCTGACCAGCAGAGTATTTCCCTATCAACCTTTAACACAAATCTGGATGACTGATGGGGCAATTATACATTTTCACAAAGGATTTGAGGAGAAATTCTACTTAATGGAAAACATTTTAGATTCCCAAAAGTATTGGGTGATGTGGCTAAGCTTCTCTACATCCTCTTGGAATGTAAGCTTAGTAAGAAACTATGAACTTATTCAGCAAGATATCTTCAGACGTATGCATGCCTCTCAATTGTCCCTGATTTTGTTCATGTTTTTGCTCCATCCCTATAACTTTTTGATTTTCTAGTAAATTATTGAGGATTAGTGTCAGTCAGTAACAGCAGGCATCAGAGTTTTATACTTAGTACTCATGCAAACTTTTCTATTAACACTTTAAGTGAATTGGGGTAAATATAAGCGTATGTGTAATAATGTAAAGAACAGATAAGAGACAGAACTCTTGTAATACTGGCTTCACTTTAGACAAAGAGTGCTCTGAAAAAATATCCCCAGAAATTACAATATATACTTGGCATTCCTAGCCAAATTGAATGGTTACATGGTTAATGGTCACATTCAAGCAAGTATCTGAAACCTGGTTAAAACCTAAAGACTAAAGACAATGACGTGTTACAGCCTGGGTACAACATACACAGGCTGGATCGTGCTTTGAAGAAGGGGGTGGGATAGCTGTACTCTACTCTATAAATCTGAGTTGAATGTCACCATAGATGTAATACAACCACCTCAGATTAATAACTCAGAGATTCCTGCCACCAAATTGCAACTTAATAAAAATAAATGCATTAATATCATCTGTATGTACATTCCTCCAGGTAACAATATATCTACATTTGAAGATAACCTGCACTGGCTATCATGTCACTATCCCCAAGAAACCCTACTACTTGGAGACTTTAACATAGACTGGGGCACCTGCTCCTCAGAATCCCCAACCACCCATATTAACCTGCATGCATTTACACAAATTATATCCACCCCTACCAGGATAGGTAAACCCAACCAAAAAGAAAGTATACTTGACTGGGTACTCATAAATAGTCACCCCCAATTGTACACCTCTGGTACCCTCCTTGATGGCCTAAGTGATCACCTTCTCACATATGTAATTAAGCACAAAACCATTAATTCCTAACAACCCTTACTCAGAAAGGTTAGAAACAATAAAAAACTTTGACCCTGCCAAATTCCAACAAGAATTAAACTCATGTAATTGGTCTATTCTAAAACACCTCCCCTTAGAGGAAGCAGTAGCATACTTTAACAACAAATTCCTTGAGATCCTTGATTTGCATGCACCTGTTCGTTCAAAGAGAACCAAGGCAAAAACTGCGCCATGGCTTTCTAAAGAGTCTAAATTCAAAATTACCCTTAGAAACAAAGCATGGGCTTTATGGCGTTCTTCTAAAGACCCTCAAGATCACATTAAATACGGGCAATCCAGGAACGAAACCAAAAAATCAATTTTACAAAAAAAGCAATACTGCTGTAATTTACAGACAGTAAATCAAAATAATCCTCAGAAGTTTTGGGCATGTTTAAATAATCTGCTACATCCTGGACAAACTTCAACCCCAATCCCTGCTGCTACTATTGAAAAAAACCCTGAAGATGTTTCTGATAGTTTTAACCAATTCTTTACTGAGACAATTCAAGCCCTAGCTAGCCAACTACCTCCTAGCTCCCCTGGTCCTGAAAGTAGCACCCCTAGAAACCTACTCGCGTTCAGCTTCGAACCAGTCGCCACTTCACTTATCCATACCTTGATCAAAAAATTAAAACCCACTACACTTTCTGCTGATCAACTCCCTGCCGAGTACCTACAAAAATCAGCTGACGCTATTGCTTACCCCATCTCAATACTAATCAATCGAACCATAGTAGAATCTAAAATTCCCACCATCTGGAAAATATCCTATGTAATCCCACTTCACAAAGAAGGCAGCTCTACTGAATTCTCCAATTATAGGCCAATAGCTATACTCTCTCCACTTGCAAAGATTATGGAAAAATGTATTCATAGACAACTCATGCACCACCTAATCCAGAATCACCTTATGGCAGACACTCAGCATGGCTTCCGTCCCCATCACAGCACTACTTCAGCCCTCCTAACCTTTACCAACACCATAAACCATAATCACAACAATAATTATATATCATCAGCCCTCTTCTTGAATCTTTCCAAGGCATTCGATATATTTGATCACCAACTTTTAATCCGCACCTTGCAAACATTCTGTCTAAATATTGGAGCCCTTCAATGGTTTCAGTCCTACCTGAATGGTTGACAGCAGGCTGTCCTCTGGCAGAACAAACTCTATAACCTTCTACCTAACACCCTTGGAGTACCACAAGGCTCTATAGTAGGGCCCTTGCTGTTCTCCATCTTCATTAACGACCTTTATACTGTCATCCCAAAAGTCAGCTGTATCCAATATGATGATGACTCTACTCTGATTTGCTCAGCCACATCTCCAGTAGAGTTATGGTCAGCTACCCAGACCACCTTTAATACAATAGAAAACTGGCTTTCTGAACATCATCTGATCCTAAATCCCAAAAAAACTAAAATGCTGTTATTTTCACCAACACGTAGGTCTACCGCTTTCACGTTTACCATAAAATCAAATGATGGCACAATAATCTCCCCTGACCCCTCTACAAAACTATTAGGTTTCATCATAGACAATAATCTAAAATTTGACCTACATGTTAACCAAACTATCAAAACCATCAATAAAAAACTAGGGTCATTTTACAGAATAAAAGCCTTCCTAACCCCTCCAGCTAAAATTGCCATAACTCGCTCTCACCTTCTTTCAACCCTTCTGTATGCATCCCCTCTACTCTTGAATTTAAACAAGATTGTCCTTAACAAACTCTCAATTTGCTACAACCACATTGCCAGGTTTGCCACTGGGCTGCCTTTTAGGACACATCATTGCCTCAATCTAAATCAGCTTGGGTGGCTTGAACTACCCAGCCTAATCCAATATAACCAACTGATTATGGCCTATAAAATCCTCTCTAATCCGGACAATACTCCTGCACTTAAAAATATTATCACCCCCCCTATAACAATCCTAGACTGCTTTGATCCTCTAACAAACTACTAATTCAGACTAGCAAAATTAATAACACAGCCGGTGATTCTCTCTTTGCAAACTCTGTAAGTAGATCCTAGAACTCTCTTCCAGCTGATATTACCTTACTTTCCACCTTAGGTCAATTTAAAACTAGACTCAAACAACATTTGTCACTTAACTGGCTATGTCAATGTATCAAGCCTGGCTAACTCTCTCTAGAATGTGTAAAAATCTGTTAACCAGTTTACTGTGTAATTTAATTTAATCCTGATTTGCGCTCAGGATTAACTGTAACCTGTGGAACTTGTTTAACTTGCTTATTTATGTAATCTCTGTAAATAGTTTGTTTGTAATATGTAATGCTGGTGTTATGTAATACTGTATCTGCTTACCCCTGGAGCTTTTCTCCCCGGGCCTCCGCTGAAAATGGACATGCATCCAGTCGGACTATCCCGGACAACAAATGTAAAATAAATAAATAAAGTAGCAGTTCAGATTGCTATACTACTACATGGTGTAGCAAACAGAAGTGTGTCATGCTAGTTATATGCAAATGAGAACATAGCGGCATGCAAATAAAGCCAAGTAAACAAATAAGGCCAGAATTTTATGCAAATCTATACAAAGTGAACACAGTTGGGATTTCTAGTTGTAATTTAAAAAACATGCACACCAATCTGCGCCAGATTATAACTGAACAAAGCTTGCTAAAAATACCAGAGTTTAATGTAGAATAAATGCTCAGAATCACAGCTGAAGCCAAACAACAGAATCTTCTAGCCATTATCCCTACTGTTTCCGGCCATTTGCATGAAGAGGTCTCATAGAGCAACGGAAATCCTACTGACAGTGGATAACATTTTACAGTTTCAGTGCCCAAGGTTCAGTCTAGCTCAGGATATTATACTGTGCCTGGTTTATGTGTATTATCCACATGAAGACTCTACAGGAATGCTTGACCTTCATCTCACCGTGCAGAACAAAACATATAGTGCTGTGCTTTCCATCCCAGCTAAAGGTACCTTTCACAGATCAACAGGGAACAGGAGAGATTTCACAAGCTTTTGCATCTAGAACACTGAACAAGTTACTCAAATCTATATGTAGAGGAGCACATCTGGTTTTCTAGCACAGCACAGGAGAGAGACCTCACAGTGCATTGTTTTTATGTCACCTCTGTTCTACATGAGGCACTGGGTGCCCTAGAGTGTATACATAGAGCAATAAAGTCCCTTCTTGGTTCACAACCACAAATGCAGGTGAACAGGAAATGCTTCCACTATGAGAAAACTAGGTTGCATGTGATGCACATGGAATTATACCCAATATGTTTGTATAGAATCTGGCAGTTCCCATAATTCTCGTATATGGCCTACATCTTAGCTGTATTGCTGCAAGGTGACATTCCACCGGGCCTTTTAATCAGTAAGAGCAGTCTTGCATGCACATATATAAACATATATACATATATATAGTGCATCCAAACATGGAAAATTTTAGATTTGCTCATTTGGCCAATCCCAACAATTAGGCTAGTAGAGGAGGTTAAGAGCTATGCAACTGAGTATGTGATGGATTTGCTGGTGATGAATCATAGTAGTGTTCTTCTTGACTGGAGCAGAAAACTTTAGAAAGCTGCTTGTTCCCTACCCTAACCCCAGTATGGTATTCTCCAACATTTCACACCATTTGTTTGTACTCTGTCTGTTCACATCACTTGTCTACTCAGCTTAGTATGTCCACATCTGACCAATTGCATATCATATTTTGCTTATGTATGTGTGTGTGTGTGAGTGTGTGTGTGTGTGTGTGTGTGTGTGTGTGTGTGCGTGCGTGCGTGCGTGCGTGCGTGTGTGCGTGTGTGCGTGTGTGTGTGTGTGTGTGTGTGTGTGTGTGTGTGTGTGTGTGTGTGTGTCTCTCTCTCTGCTCCTGCAGAATATCCTACCCCATTCCTTCCCATTCTTTCTTCTTACAATTCCCTCTCTTCCCTCTTGTCTCTATAAAGAAAAGAGGACCATGTCCCCACAGGAAATTGATACCATGTACTTCCTGCAACCTGCATACTTCTGTATATTGTTATTCTCTGGATCCTTCTTCTTGCTTCTGTCACATTTTATTCCTTCCTACACAGACTCCATTTATGCATCTCACAGGTGCCTAGGTATCTGGCTACCACCGAACTGCAGTTGTAATAACTGCATAGATATACATTTGTATGTGCCACTTTTTTGCCGTCCAACTGATGTGCATGCTAGCACATACATCAAAGCCTGTGTATATACTTTCAGCTGTCTGTGTAGTAATACTTTTGCCTCTCCAGAAATTTGTCAAGATGGCACATGGCCACTCTGCATATTCTGCCTTCCTGTTCTGCTTGTGCCTGTTGCTGTGTTGCTCAATTATCCAGAGTGCAGCACAACTACCGAACGACAGCACTGCTTCCTGCACTTTAAATATATAATTAGTGCTGGTGTTGCCACACACTGCAGCACACAATTGTGAAGTTGTATGAGTGTTGTATCACATCACATAGCACATCACTAGTAATACCAGCTGTTGTTGCTATGCTAAGGAATACATCACATCCTTGTATTGATATTATGTTTCTCATTCATTGTGCAAGTAATTTTATATCAGCTTGTATCGAGAACTTAGAAAGACCCCAGAGGTTTGTAGCCAAAATGATCATGGTGCTAAAACAAATGAACTACAGAGATCGGCTGGAGGCTTTATTGCTTTACTCAGTGTCTTATAGACTCCTTAGTGTTGAAATGTGTCTGGCTTATAGGACTATAGAGAATGCAGTAATCCAAGAACTCTTATACTGAAATAAATCACATAGTCCATCTTGCATGTGGGCTGGGGATGTAAATCTTCTCCAATAAATAAATAAGACTACAAGAAGAGATAGATTAGTCATGTAGCAACTATGACTTCTCTAGAACAATTTCTCTCTTCACATTAAGCAGTATAATATACCCCCTGAATTAAAACAGGAATTGGATGACTGGGTGGGCGTTTATAAATTTAAGCCTTTTATGATTGGCCTGGCTGAACTTGAAATGAGAGTCAAGGACTTCGAATGAGCACTAACAATGCAGAAATGGCCCTGAGGCTCACTCATTTCCCTTATAATTCCTCTGATTTTATGAAACATAGGTAAAGCAAACAGGATTGTGAACACTACTCATCCTTGTTTCATGCCTTTTGGGAAATTACACTTTCTTAAAGTTTAAGAACAAGGATAGACAAGATGCTTTCTGCACTACGTTTTTTTTCCAGAGTTTATGTTGAAGATGGGCATGGTGTAGGACCAGATCAGAGTATCAAACACTTTTTCTTCATCTAAGCAAAAGTTGCTCTGGTATGAACATTGCCTTTTTAATGCTATCTTGAGAACTGATTTTGTTTGGAGTACTCTGCACTGATCCACATATATGAAATAGGAAATGCAGGTTTTATATTGCATATTACAATTGTAATGATGGGTTTATAATCTAAATTTATTAAATTCAAAAATCGAACCACAACCACTAATCAAGCAGAAAGGCTAGGAAGGAAAGTGTAGAATAAACGCAGCTCGTACGGGGTGAATCCAAAAATCAGCCTAAACCAGTAACTTCTCTTAGAAACACCAACAGTTTATTGAACCATATTCCAACAGGACAACAAAAAGGTTAAGCGTTTTCAACTGGAACACATGCCAGTCTTCATCAGAACCAATAAACAGTGTTTGCTGTTGACCATAAATACCTGTAAAGCCTGCGGTTTTTGAAAACCGTGCCAAATTCTCTTAAGATATTTAAAGTGACAGCACCATCCCTGCGTGGCAAGTGTCACAGCTTTAGCGTCTAACTACAACATTCACATAAAACACATAAAAAACTCAAATTGTACTAAAATGTGATTAGTATTGTAATAAATTCTTCATAAATGATACAATATTTGCTTGAGTGATGCTCCTAACGGTATTACATAGATTCATAATTATACGCTCATTTCTCTCATTGAGCTAGAAACTGACTAATATGATAATGCTCTATGTATACAAGGTCTAAAACAGTAAAAATCACAAGCATAATCACAAAAATAATATATCCCCAAGATTATATACTACTAAATATATGTGTAAATATATAACATTTTATGCATCTTCCATACACTACATATGTATTAATAGTTGCAATTGAATCAATATTGAATTAAATATTAAACCACATAAAAGAAAATCATAAAAAATCTGTCATGATAATATGTAAATGTATAATGGGACATAAAATGTGTATTATAGCAACTATTATGAAAATATAATACTAATTAACCTTCGCATACGTGATAAAAATGAATATTAAATCTGAATGATAAATACAATATATATATATATATATATAAATAATTTTTAAAATAATTATTAAAATATTAGACACTTATTATTAATATGAGTTACTAATTATATAACATTACATTTCATATATATATGTATTAAAAATGTATTAAAAATTATCTGTTAAAAAATTGGACCAAATATGAAGGATGCCTTAACTAAACTCAACAAGAACATATGTGCTCTAACATTAAATATAATTAATGATAAAATTTGCAGTAATAAAATATGCTATTAGCTTAACTATATTTCAATAAAAAAGTTGTTTAATCACTCAAAGGAATGGCTTGATGCTAATGGAATCGTTGAGGCCTGGGAACCTGGTTGCATCGGTTTTGATTTGCCATACACTCTCTTTCAATGCTAAACTGTTCTTCCAGTTGCCTTCTTGTGTATTTATTTGATCAATAATGGCGAATACAAAACTATGTTCCTCCCCTTTATCCAAAATATGTCTGTAAAGGGCATTTTTAGTGTCTTCTTTGCGTATTTTGTAATAATGTTCATATATACGCTTTTTAATAACCCTTTCCATTTTTCCTATATAGTATGCCTTACATGCATTGCGACAGGCGATATAAACCACTTGTTTACTGTTACAGTTACCTCTCAAACATCTAATAACTGTGTGGTTTATATCCTCTAATATTATTTTCTCTGCTTCATTAATGTAACAGCATTGTCGGCATGTTCCACATTTTGTACTTCCACTCTTTTGTTTCACCAATGAACAATTCTTTGTTTCTGTGTATTCCAACATTCTCTTTATGCTAGGCGCTACTTTATATACAATTTTAGGTGTATTTCCTACCTTAATATTCAAATTATTGGAAATAATAACGTCCCAGTGTCTATTTAAAATTGCTTTAATATAATGCACAAATGGAGAATAAGTGAGGACACAGACTCTATTAAAATTATGTTGTAATTCCTTTATCTTATTAGTACTATCTGTATCCTTAATTCCTAATAATGGTTTATATTTATTGCCCCACTGGGATATGACATACTGTGAAGTTCGTTTTACCATTCGATCTGGGTAGCCCCTCTCTCTAAACATACTACATAACATATTAATATCTTCCTTCATAACATCCAAACTAGAAGACATTCTAGCTATTCTAATACATTGTCCTTTGACAATGTTTTTAAAAGTATAAGGAGGATGATTACTACTGTATGCAATGTAATCATTCGAATATGTAGGTTTCCTGTATATTCTTGAGGCAAAACCCGTATCAGTATGCCAAACAAATGTGTCCAAATACGCTATTTCTTTGCTATTGTAATTAAAAGTGAATTTCAAAAATTCTGTGGTATTGTTAAGGAAGTCAATAAACTCACATATCTCAGTTTCAGAACCCTTCCATAACACAAACAAATCGTCCAGAAATCTTGCATAAAATTCAATTTTGTCATAAAAATCTACTTTTAAATAGGTGTTCAGTTTCCCATTCCAGCATGACCATGTTAGCAAAAATAGGGGCACAGGAAGCTCCCATGGCCACACCGGTTTGCTGTCTAAAATATTCACCCTGGAATGTGATATAATTGTGGTCCAGGACTAAAGACATAAGTTCCGTAACCACACAGACTTTGTCCCAACTAAAGCCTGAAAACTTTCTAAGGCTATTAGTAAAAAATTCCAGCCCTATATTTTTAGGTATACAAGAAAACAAATCAACCACATCAATTGTGATAAAAATATAATCCTTATTCCATTTGTCTTCAGTGAGATGGCTTAAGAAACTCCATGAATCTTTCATAATGTGTGGTACCACATTATAAATATGCTTAGTCCATGTGTCAATCAAAACACCTATATTAAACGTTTTTGATCTCGAACCTGACACTATAGGTCTATATGGTGGGTCTTCCACTGATTTGTGAATTTTAGGTATTCCAATAATCTTGGCATGTACCGGATGGTCTATTCTAATAAACATATATATGTCATTACTTATCCTATTGTCAATCATATATTCTTCTATTATGAGATCTATTCTTTTGTGACCAATATTGACTTCATTTATGGAAATTACCTCATAATTACCAGATTCGTATAGCCAATTGTGTATTTTGGAATTGTAGTCCATTGTATAACTAATAACAATGCCTCCACCTTTATCAGGCTTCATAATACGAATATCTTTATTACGTATTATATTATTTAAACAGGTCCTTTCTTTTACAGTGAGATTATCCTGCCTATTGATTTCTTTTTGACTATCTTTCAAAATATCATGTTTTAACCAATAGATATCTTTGCTTACCATCTGTTCATAACAATGTATATGAGGGTGGGTAAGCGGTACAAATGTACTTTTCTTTTTTAATTTAGTGCATTCATATGCATGAGTGTCTAGTAGTTTGTCATCAAATTGAATCGCCAAGTTGAGTCTCCTACAATACAGTTTAATTTCTTTTATGGTGTCAACTAAATTCATACCTGTAGTTGGAACAAATTTCATTCCTTTACTCATTAAACTTATGAACTCATTTTCTATTGGAACATCAGTGTAGTTATAAACCTTAAAACCATTATGTACTGTCATAATCCGATGTGTTACTTCAACCATATCAGCACTATCAGAATTTCTTTCTTGTGACTTATTATCAATTGAATGTTTATTGTCTGGTGTAACACCATTGCTATTTAAGGTTCTCTCACTTCTTACTTCAAGGCTGCTATACTGCGGAGCTCTTAATAGGGAAATATTAGTAGTTACTATCTCATTCAATTCCACCTGTTGAATTGATTTCTTTGTTTCGGGGCTGGAAAGAATCTGCCCCCTCGAAAATTGTCTTCAAATTTAGCACTCCTTGGTCTCTCATTGTAACTTCTAATTCTATCTCTAATATCCAACTTCCTGTCAGTAGGCCATATATAGGCTCGATCATTCTCATAAACTTCCATATCCCTCATTAATTTCCTGTTTTTTCTTTCAAAAATACCCTTTGCTTTCTCATGTGCATTGCTAAATTGTTTATTGTATAGGTCTTTCCAATTATTAAAGTCAGAATGCTGAGTAATTGCATTATTCATGCTCTCTAATTCATTGGTCAACGAACTCATTTTTTCATCATTGTATTTAATTAATGTTCTTATATAAGAAAATCCAAAATTGTCAAATAATTCATTAAACTCCCTTTTCATTTCCTTACTATAGTTAATGCCTAAAGGGAGTTTAAAAAATCTAATACCTTTAGGTACCAACTTCATATTAAGACATCGAGACAAATAGGCAATATCCAATTTAGTATTCTTGTATAATAAAAGCTTCTTGCCAAAATTATATATCATATCTCTCACTGTGCTTTGTTTAAAATTATGTACATTAAAATTGACATTAGTTTCACTATTCATATTATGTATAAATTCATATTCATCACGTAAAAATTTGTCCATCAAGCAAACTGAAGCATCATCATTAATGCTATTATTGCATAAAGAATGTTTTTGTCCATGATTATTAATTCTATGAACATTATGAGTCTCCTTTCTTTGATGAGGACTTGACATTTGTATAAATTGTGTAACAGTACCTTTTTGTCCATAGATATTTCTTCGTTTAACATTACCATATTGTTTAATAGGTTGTTTGTCCTTAGGTCTAGCTCCCAGCTTCTCCGGTTGGTTTTTACGGAAGCTGGAATCAAATGTGTAGTCATTCCCAGGGGAATAACAAAACTGTCCATTCCTGCTTGACTGCCCTTCGTGACTAAGAGGAGAGCGTATTATATCCTGTACAAGTTCACATTGAACGCTGGGTAAATCTATGCACACACTAGGATTATTTGCATCAGTTTCCTGCAAAATAGCAGGAAAAACGCACTCCGGTGTATCGTTAAATGACAAATCAGCTGCTATTTCTTGTACAAGTATACAGTCTTGTTGCTGTATAAATTCTGAACACTGAACGTCATTTAATTTAGTGAATACAGTATGCCTCTTACCGGATTTACGAACAGCTGCTGAAGGATTAGCGGCTGTAACGGTAATGTTGTCGCCCTGTGTAGTAGCTTTCTTCCTTTCGGATAATAGTTCCGTAACCAATAACGTCAGTTTAGTAATATCCTTTTGTAAAGCCGAAACATCGGCTCTAAGAATTCTGATCTCCTTGCCCGACAATGAAGCTGGCGTTCCTTCCGCACTACCTGCCATGGCGCCACAAAGAACCAAATTCAAAAATCGAACCACAACCACTAATCAAGCAGAAAGGCTAGGAAGGAAAGTGTAGAATAAGCATAGCTAAATGCAGGGTGAATCCAAAAATCAGCCTAAACCAGTAACTTCTCTTAGAAACACCAACAGTTTATTGAACCATATTCCAACAGGACAACAAAAAGGTTAAGCGCTTTCAACTGGAACACATGCCAGTCTTCATCAGAACCAATAGACAGTGTTTGCTGTTGAACATAAATACCTGTAAAGCCTGCGGTTTTTGAAAACTGCGCCAAATTCTCTTAAGATATTTAAAGTGACAGCACCATCCCTGCGTGGCAAGTGTCACAGCTTTAGCGTCTAACTACAACATTCACATAAAACACATAAAAAACTCAAATTGTACTAAAATGTGATTAGTATTGTAATAAATTCTTCATAAATGATACAATATTTGCTTGAGTGATGCTCCTAACGGTATTACATAGATTCATAATTATACGCTCATTTCTCTCATTGAGCTAGAAACTGACTAATATGATAATGCTCTATGTATACAAGGTCTAAAACAGTAAAAATCACAAGCATAATCACAAAAATAATATATCCCAAGATTATATACTACTAAATATATGTGTAAATATATAACATTTTATGCATCTTCCATACACTACATATGTATTAATAGTTGCAATTGAATCAATATTGAATTAAATATTAAACCACATAAAAGAAAATCATAAAAAATCTGTCATGATAATATGTAAATGTATAATGGGACATAAAATGTGTATTATAGCAACTATTATGAAAATATAATACTAATTAACCTTCGCATACGTGATAAAAATGAATATTAAATCTGAATGATAAATACAATATATTTAGGGTTATTAAAAAGCATATATATGAACATTATTACAAAATACACAAAGAAGACACTAAAAATGCCCTTTACAGACATATTTTGGATAAAGGGGAGGAACATAGTTTTGTATTCGCCATTATTGATCAAATAAATACACAAGAAGGCAACTGGAAGAACAATTTAGCATTGAAAGAGAGTGTATGGCAAATCAAAACCGATGCAACCAGGTTCCCAGGCCTCAACGATTCCATTAGCATCAAGCCATTCCTTATGAGTGATTAAACAACTTTTTTATTGAAATATAGTTAAGCTAATAGCATATTTTATTACTGCAAATGTTATCATTAATTATATTTAATGTTAGAGCACATATGTTCTTGTTGAGTTTAGTTAAGGCATCCTTCATATTTGGTCCAATTTTTTAACAAATAATTTTTAATACATTTTTAATACATATATATATGAAATGTAATGTTATATAATTAGTAACTCATATTAATAATAAGTGTCTAATATTTTAATAATTTTTTTAAAAATTATTTATATATATATATTGTATTTATCATTCAGATTTAATATTCATTTTTATCACGTATGCGAAGGTTAATTAGTATTATATTTTCATAATAGTTGCTATAATACACATTTTATGTCCCATTATACATTTACATATTATCATGACAGATTTTTTATGATTTTCTTTTATGTGGTTTAATATTTAATTCAATATTGATTCAATTGCAACTATTAATACATATGTAGTGTATGGAAGATGCATAAAATGTTATATATTTACACATATATTTAGTAGTATATAATCTTGGGGATATATTATTTTTGTGATTATGCTTGTGATTTTTACTGTTTTAGACCTTGTATACATAGAGCATTATCATATTAGTCAGTTTCTAGCTCAATGAGAGAAATGAGCGTATAATTATGAATCTATGTAATACCGTTAGGAGCATCACTCAAGCAAATATTGTATCATTTATGAAGAATTTATTACAATACTAATCACATTTTAGTACAATTTGAGTTTTTTATGTGTTTTATGTGAATGTTGTAGTTAGGCGCTAAAGCTGTGACACTTGCCACGCAGGGATGGTGCTGTCACTTTAAATATCTTAAGGGAATTTGGCACGATTTTCAAACACCGCAGGCTTTACAGGTATTTATGTTCAACAGCAAACACTGTTTATTGGTTCTGATGAAGACTGGCATGTGTTCCAGTTGAAAGCGCTTAACCTTTTTGTTGTCCTGTTGGAATATGGTTCAATAAACTGTTGGTGTTTCTAAGAGAAGTTACTGGTTTAGGCTGATTTTGGATTCACCCGCACGAGCTGAGCTGCATTTATTCTACACTTTCCTTCCTAGCCTTTCTGCTTGATTAGTGGTTGTGGTTCGATTTTGAATTTGGTTCTTTGTGGCGCCATGGCAGGTAGTGTGGAAGGAACGCCAGCTTCATGGTCGGGCAAGGAGATCGGAATTCTTAGAGCCGATGTTTCGGCTTTACAAAAGGATATTACTAAACTGACTTTATTGGTTACGGAACTATTATCCGAAAGGAAGAAAGCTACTGCACAGGGTGACAACATTACCGTTACAGCCGCTAATCCTTCAGCAGCTGTTCGTAAAGCCAGTAAGAGGCATACTGTATTCACTAAATTAAATGACGTTCAGTGTTCAGAATTTATACAGCAACAAGACTGTATACTTGTACAAGAAATAGCGGCTGATTTGGCATTTAACGATACACCGGAGCGTGTTTATTCAATTAACTTGTACAATTAGTTTTTGCAAGAAACTGACTTTTGTCGAAGATAAAGACATTAAACCCACGCCCCATGTGTTTTTTAAAAAAAATAAGTAGGCCATATATAGGCTCGATCATTCTCATAAACTTCCATATCCCTCATTAATTTCCTGTTTTTTCTTTCAAAAATACCCTTTGCTTTCTCATGTGCATTGCTAAATTGTTTATTGTATAGGTCTTTCCAATTATTAAAGTCAGAATGCTGAGTAATTGCATTATTCATGCTCTCTAATTCATTGGTCAACGAACTCATTTTTTCATCATTGTATTTAATTAATGTTCTTATATAAGAAAATCCAAAATTGTCAAATAATTCATTAAACTCCCTTTTCATTTCCTTACTATAGTTAATGCCTAAAGGGAGTTTAAAAAATCTAATACCTTTAGGTACCAACTTCATATTAAGACATCGAGGCAAATAGGCAATATCCAATTTAGTATTCTTGTATAATAAAAGCTTCTTGCCAAAATTATATATCATATCTCTCACTGTGCTTTGTTTAAAATTATGTACATTAAAATTGACATTAGTTTCACTATTCATATTATGTATAAATTCATATTCATCACGTAAAAATTTGTCCATCAAGCAAACTGAAGCATCATCATTAATGCTATTATTGCATAAAGAATGTTTTTGTCCATGATTATTAATTCTATGAACATTATGAGTCTCCTTTCTTTGATGAGGACTTGACATTTGTATAAATTGTGTAACAGTACCTTTTTGTCCATAGATATTTCTTCGTTTAACATTACCATATTGTTTAATAGGTTGTTTGTCCTTAGGTCTAGCTCCCAGCTTCTCCGGTTGGTTTTTACGGAAGCTGGAATCAAATGTGTAGTCATTCCCAGGGGAATAACAAAACTGTCCATTCCTGCTTGACTGCCCTTCGTGACTAAGAGGAGAGCGTATTATATCCTGTACAAGTTCACATTGAACGCTGGGTAAATCTATGCACACACTAGGATTATTTGCATCAGTTTCCTGCAAAATAGCAGGAAAAACGCACTCCGGTGTATCGTTAAATGACAAATCAGCTGCTATTTCTTGTACAAGTATACAGTCTTGTTGCTGTATAAATTCTGAACACTGAACGTCATTTAATTTAGTGAATACAGTATGCCTCTTACGGTTCTGAACAGCTGCTGAAGGATTAGCGGCTGTAACGGTAATGTTGTCGCCCTGTGTAGTAGCTTTCTTCCTTTCGGATAATAGTTCCGTAACCAATAACGTCAGTTTAGTAATATCCTTTTGTAAAGCCGAAACATCGGCTCTAAAATTCTGATCTCCTTGCCCGACAATGAAGCTGGCGTTCCTTCCGCTACCTGCCATGGCCACAAAGAACCAAATTCAAAAATCGAACCACAACCACTAATCAAGCAGAAAGGCTAGGAAGGAAAGTGTAGAATAAGCGCTCGCTAAATGCGGTGAATCCAAAATCAGCCTAAACCAGTAACTTCTCTTAGAAACACCAACAGTTTATTGAACCATATTCCAACAGGACAACAAAAAGGTTAAGCGCTTTCAACTGGAACACATGCCAGTCTTCATCAGAACCAATAGACAGTGTTTGCTGTTGAACATAAATACCTGTAAAGCCTGCGGTTTTGAAAACTTCGCCAAATTCTCTTAAGATATTTAAAGTGACAGCACCATCCCTGCGTGGCAAGTGTCACAGCTTTAGCGTCTAACTACAACATTCACATAAAACACATAAAAAACTCAAATTGTACTAAAATGTGATTAGTATTGTAATAAATTCTTCATAAATGATACAATATTTGCTTGAGTGATGCTCCTAACGGTATTACATAGATTCATAATTATCGCTCATTTCTCTCATTGAGCTAGAAACTGACTAATATGATAATGCTCTATGTATACAAGGTCTAAAACAGTAAAAATCACAAGCATAATCACAAAAATAATATATCCCCAAGATTATATACTACTAAATATATGTGTAAATATATAACATTTTATGCATCTTCCATACACTACATATGTATTAATAGTTGCAATTGAATCAATATTGAATTAAATATTAAACCACATAAAAGAAAATCATAAAAAATCTGTCATGATAATATGTAAATGTATAATGGGACATAAAATGTGTATTATAGCAACTATTATGAAAATATAATACTAATTAACCTTCGCATACGTGATAAAAATGAATATTAAATCTGAATGATAAATACAATATATTTAGGGTTATTAAAAGCATATATATGAACATTATTACAAAATACACAAAGAAGACACTAAAAATGCCCTTTACAGACATATTTTGGATAAAGGGAGGAACATAGTTTTGTATTCGCCATTATTGATCAAATAAATACACAAGAAGGCAACTGGAAGAACAATTTAGCATTGAAAGAGAGTGTATGGCAAATCAAAACCGATGCAACCAGGTTCCCAGGCCTCAACGATTCCATTAGCATCAAGCCATTCCTTATGAGTGATTAAACAACTTTTTTATTGAAATATAGTTAAGCTAATAGCATATTTTATTACTGCAAATGTTATCATTAATTATATTTAATGTTAGAGCACATATGTTCTTGTTGAGTTTAGTTAAGGCATCCTTCATATTTGGTCCAATTTTTTAACAAATAATTTTTAATACATTTTTAATACATATATATATGAAATGTAATGTTATATAATTAGTAACTCATATTAATAATAAGTGTCTAATATTTTAATAATTTTTAAAAATTATTTATATATATATATTGTATTTATCATTCAGATTTAATATTCATTTTTATCACGTATCACGAAGGTTAATTAGTATTATATTTTCATAATAGTTGCTATAATACACATTTTATGTCCCATTATACATTTACATATTATCATGACAGATTTTTATGATTTTCTTTTATGTGGTTTAATATTTAATTCAATATTGATTCAATTGCAACTATTAATACATATGTAGTGTATGGAAGATGCATAAAATGTTATATATTTACACATATATTTAGTAGTATATAATCTTGGGGATATATTATTTTGTGATTATGCTTGTGATTTTTACTGTTTTAGACCTTGTATACATAGAGCATTATCATATTAGTCAGTTTCTAGCTCAATGAGAGAAATGAGCGTATAATTATGAATCTATGTAATACCGTTAGGAGCATCACTCAAGCAAATATTGTATCATTTATGAAGAATTTATTACAATACTAATCACATTTTAGTACAATTTGAGTTTTTTATGTGTTTTATGTGAATGTTGTAGTTAGACGCTAAAGCTGTGACACTTGCCACGCAGGGATGGTGCTGTCACTTTAAATATCTTAAGAGAATTTGGCACGGTTTTCAAAAAACGCAGGCTTTACAGGTATTTATGTTCAACAGCAAACACTGTTTATTGGTTCTGATGAAGACTGGCATGTGTTCCAGTTGAAAGCGCTTAACCTTTTTGTTGTCCTGTTGGAATATGGTTCAATAAACTGTTGGTGTTTCTAAGAGAAGTTACTGGTTTAGGCTGATTTTTGGATTCACCCCGTACGAGCTGCATTTATTCTACACTTTCCTTCCTAGCCTTTCTGCTTGATTAGTGGTTGTGGTTCGATTTTTGAATTTGGTTCTTTGTGGCGCCATGGCAGGTAGTGTGGAAGGAACGCCAGCTTCATGGTCGGGCAAGGAGATCGGAATTCTTAGAGCCGATGTTTCGGCTTTACAAAAGGATATTACTAAACTGACTTTATTGGTTACGGAACTATTATCCGAAAGGAAGAAAGCTACTGCACAGGGTGACAACATTACCGTTACAGCCGCTAATCCTTCAGCAGCTGTTCGTAAAGCCAGTAAGAGGCATACTGTATTCACTAAATTAAATGACGTTCAGTGTTCAGAATTTATACAGCAACAAGACTGTATACTTGTACAAGAAATAGCGGCTGATTTGGCATTTAACGATACACCGGAGCGTGTTTTTCCTGCTATTTTGCAGGAAACTGATGCAAATAATCCTAGTGTGTGCATAGATTTACCCAGCGTTCAATGTGAACTTGTACAGGATATAATACGCTCTCCTCTTAGTCACGAAGGGCAGTCAAGCAGGAATGGACAGTTTTGTTATTCCCCTGGGAATGACTACACATTTGATTCCAGCTTCCGTAAAAACCAACCGGAGAAGCTGGGAGCTAGACCTAAGGACAAACAACCTATTAAACAATATGGTAATGTTAAACGAAGAAATATCAATGGACAAAAAGGTACTGTTACACAATTTATACAAATGTCAAGTCCTCATCAAAGAAAGGAGACTCATAATGCTCATAGAATTAATAATCATGAACAAAAACATTCTTTATGCAATAATAGCATTAATGATGATGCTTCAGTTTGCTTGATGGACAAATTTTTATTTGATGAATATGAATTTATACATAATATGAATAGTGAAACTAATGTCAATTTTAATGTACATAATTTTAAACAAAGCACAGTGAGAGATATGATATATAATTTTGGCAAGAAGCTTTTATTATACAAGAACACTAAATTGGATATTGTCTATTTGTCACGATGTCTTAATATGAAGTTGGTACCTAAAGGTATTAGATTTTTTAAACTCCCTTTAGGCATTAACTATAGTAAGGAAATGAAAAGGGAGTTTAATGAATTATTTGACAATTTTGGATTTTCTTATATAAGAACATTAATTAAATACAATGATGAAAAAATGAGTTCGTTGACCAATGAATTAGAGAGCATGAATAATGCAATTACTCAGCATTCTGACTTTAATAATTGGAAAGACCTATACAATAAACAATTTAGCAATGCACATGAGAAAGCAAAGGGTATTTTTGAAAGAAAAAACAGGAAATTAATGAGGGATATGGAAGTTTATGAGAATGATCGAGCCTATATATGGCCTACTGACAGGAAGTTGGATATTAGAGATAGAATTAGTAGTTACAATGAGAGACCAAGGAGTGCTAAATTTGAAGACAATTTTTGAGGGGGCAGATTCTTTCCAGCCCCGAAACAAAGAAATCAATTCAACAGGTGGAATTGAATGAGATAGTAACTACTAATACTGCCCTATTAAGAGCTCCGCAGTATAGCAGCCTTGAAGTAAGAAGTGAGAGAACCTTAAGTAGCAATGGTGTTACACCAGACAATAAACATTCAATTGATAATAAGTCACAAGAAAGAAATTCTGATAGTGCTGATATGGTTGAAGTAACACATCGGATTATGACAGTACATAATGGTTTTAAGGTTTATAACTACACTGATGTTCCAATAGAAAACGAGTTTATAAGTTTAATGAGTAAAGGAATGAAATTTGTTCCAACTACAGGTATGAATTTAGTTGACACCATAAAAGAAATTAAACTGTATTGTAGGAGACTCAACTTGGCGATTCAATTTGATGACAAACTACTAGACACTCATGCATATGAATGCACTAAATTAAAAAAGAAAAGTACATTTGTACCGCCTAACCACCCTCATATACATTGTTATGAACAGATGGTAAGCAAAGATATCTATTGGTTAAAACATGATATTTTGAAAGATAGTCAAAAAGAAATCAATAGGCAGGATAATCTCACTGTAAAAGAAAGAAGGACCTGTTTAAATAATATAATACGTAATAAAGATATTCGTATTATGAAGCCTGATAAAGGTGGAGGCATTGTTATTAGTTATACAACGGACTACAATTCCAAAATACACAATTGGCTATACGAATCTGGTAATTATGAGGTAATTTCCATAAATGAAGTCAATATTGGTCACAAAAGAATAGATCTCATAATAGAAGAATATATGATTGACAATAGGATAAGTAATGACATATATATGTTTATTAGAATAGACCATCCGGTACATGCCAAGATTATTGGAATACCTAAAATTCACAAATCAGTGGAAGACCCACCATATAGACCTATAGTGTCAGGTTCGAGATCAAAAACGTTTAATATAGGTGTTTTGATTGACACATGGACTAAGCATATTTATAATGTGGTACCACACATTATGAAAGATAAATGGAGTTTCTTAAGCCATCTCACTGAAGACAAATGGAATAAGGATTATATTTTTATCACAATTGATGTGGTTGATTTGTTTTCTTGTATACCTAAAAATATAGGGCTGGATTTTTTTACTAATAGCCTTAGAAAGTTTTCAGGCTTTAGTTGGGACAAAGTCTGTGTGGTTCCGGAACTTATGTCTTTAGTCCTGGACCACAATTATATCACATTCCAGGGTGAATATTTTAGACAGCAAACCGGTGTGGCCATGGGAGCTTCCTGTGCCCCTATTTTTGCTAACATGGTCATGCTGGAATGGGAAACTGAACACCTATTTAAAAGTAGATTTTATGACAAAATTGAATTTTATGCAAGATTTCTGGACAATTTGTTTGTGTTATGGAAGGGTTCTGAAACTGAGATATGTGAGTTTATTGACTTCCTTAACAATACCACAGAATTTTTGAAATTCACTTTTAATTACAATAGCAAAGAAATAGCGTATTTGGACACATTTGTTTGGCATACTGATACGGGTTTTGCCTCAAGAATATACAGGAAACCTACATATTCGAATGATTACATTGCATACAGTAGTAATCATCCTCCTTATACTTTTAAAAACATTGTCAAAGGACAATGTATTAGAATAGCTAGAATGTCTTCTAGTTTGGATGTTATGAAGGAAGATATTAATATGTTATGTAGTATGTTTAGAGAGAGGGGCTACCCAGATCGAATGGTAAAACGAACTTCACAGTATGTCATATCCCAGTGGGGCAATAAATATAAACCATTATTAGGAATTAAGGATACAGATAGTACTAATAAGATAAAGGAATTACAACATAATTTTAATAGAGTCTGTGTCCTCACTTATTCTCCATTTGTGCATTATATTAAAGCAATTTTAAATAGACACTGGGACGTTATTATTTCCAATAATTTGAATATTAAGGTAGGAAATACACCTAAAATTGTATATAAAGTAGCGCCTAACATAAAGAGAATGTTGGAATACACAGAAACAAAGAATTGTTCATTGGTGAAACAAATGAGTGGAAGTACAAAATGTGGAACATGCTGACAATGCTGTTACATTAATGAAGCAGAGAAAATAATATTAGAGGATATAAACCACACAGTTATTAGATGCTTGAGAGGTAACTGTAACAGTAAACAAGTGGTTTATATCGCCTGTTGCAATGCATGTAAGGCATACTATATAGGAAAAACGGAAAGGGTTATTAAAAAGCGTATATATGAACATTATTACAAAATATGCAAAGAAGACACTAAAAATGCCCTTTACAGACATATTTTGGATAAAGGGGAGGAACATAGTTTTGTATTCGCCATTATTGATCAAATAAATACACAAGAAGGCAACTGGAAGAACAATTTAGCATTGAAAGAGAGTGTATGGCAAATCAAAACCGATGCAACCAGGTTCCCAGGCCTCAATGATTCCATTAGCATCAAGCCATTCCTTATGAGTGATTAAACAACTTTTTTATTGAAATATAGTTAAGCTAATAGCATATTTTATTACTGCAAATTTTATCATTAATTATATTTAATGTTAGAGCACATATGTTCTTGTTGAGTTTAGTTAAGGCATCCTTCATATTTGGTCCAATTTTTTAACAAATAATTTTTAATACATTTTTAATACATATATATATGAAATGTAATGTTATATAATTAGTAACTCATATTAATAATAAGTGTCTAATATTTTAATAATTATTTTAAAAATTATTTATATATATATATATATATTGTATTTATCATTCAGATTTAATATTCATTTTTATCACGTATGCGAAGGTTAATTAGTATTATATTTTCATAACAGTTGCTATAATACACATTTTATGTCCCATAATACATTTACATATTATCATGACAGATTTTTTATGATTTTCTTTTATGTGGTTTAATATTTAATTCAATATTGATTCAATTGCAACTATTAATACATATGTAGTGTATGGAAGATGCATAAAATTTTATATATTTACACATATATTTAGTAGTATATAATCTTGGGGATATATTATTTTTGTGATTATGCTTGTTATTTTTACTGATCTAAATTTATTAATGTAACTCATTTTTGAAAGACGAAATCATGGAGTTTTGAATTTTTAGTTCTGTATTAATGGCTAATTTCTATGAATTAAGAACCTGACCTACCTTTAACATTGGAGTTTAAACTTTTATTACGCTAAGTTTAACTCATCAGGGGAAAAAAATGAAGGTCATGACTGTAAAATATCATCATGTTCACCTTTTTTATTTTCTTTTATTAGCTATTTTCCAACTACTAAAAATGGAAAGCAAGAGCCATAACCCACAAACACTGCGTAGACACTCTTAGTTTCTCAGTATTAGGGAAGAAATAAGCAGATACACAAGAAGTCGTTCAAAAACTACCAAGGATACACTCAATCATTTAAACCCTTTGAAAGATGTACCTGCCAACCCTGTCAGGTATAACACCAAAAAAACTTTGCCCACTGTTTTAATCTTTCTTGAATACATCTGCAAGGCCCCAGGGCTGGCATAATGCTTAAGGTGTTTACATCACAGACATAAAGTACAGAGTTTCATTTTCACATTTGGAAGGGAAATTGAATAGGCTTAAAATGACCCACAAGGGGAGCTATCCTAGTACGTTGCTATGATCCTGTAAAAGAAATATTCAGCAAGGGGGAAAACATCTACAGGCACATACTGAGATACTATTGTAAAGCAAGTTAGCCTAACAACAGTTAGGGAGCTCAATTAACAAATTTATATTTAATTTCAAAATTTCAAATAAATGGTAAATCTTCATGAATAAACACATAAATACATAATAGTCTGTTTTTCAATATCTTGATAGAAATGAATTCCTAATTCTTCTGTGTTTGATCAATGCATGATCATTAAAGGGAAAAAAAAAACATTTCTATAAGCAGACAAGGCCTTCTATATACCATAATGTAGGCTACAAATTTCCCATACCCACTGAACTGGCATATACTAACTCTGGAATTGCACAATAGTGATAAAGTGTAAGAGTCGCATTCAAGAGCACAGTGACCTCACAAAAACAGCACTCCACCATACTCCACACATCCAGGCTTCACTCTTGTCCACTTCTGTCTGGACAGTTACAATATGACCAGCAGGTCTGTAATCTCCTAACAGGAAACTGCTCATTTACATATTTTCTAATTGTATTCACAAAATGCTTAACTGTAATACACTGGAAAATAAACCAGTTCACTGCCACTGCAATATAATATTTTAGCAATACAGATAATTAGTCTGAGGTATATGCTCTCCTTTGTGGTATTTTCCTCAAAGACATCCAATAAAACCTATACCAATAACAGACTTTTGTTGACAACACTTGATCATTTATGTTGAATAAACAAATGGTAAAAACATTTTATTCATTTTATGTAAAGATGTTTTACTAAAGTTGATAATGCTTGATAATTTATGGAGAATAAAACACATGTTAGTAATATCTAGAGCTAGAAAAAATATAAAACAAAACATCTACATACCAATGGAAACCTATAAAATCCTAAATATACAAAACATACGCATTCACTATAAACTACTTATAAAGAATTATAAATATTTTCCCAACATGGGACCTATGGATTGGACTTTTACAATTTTATATATCCCATATTCAAACTCCCACAAAGCTAACATTCATGTTTTAATTACATGTCTCTCCCTTTTAAAGTTATACATATCCCTACATTGGATAGATTTTAAAGCCTTAAAATGGGATAATAGGTTCATAGGTTTGTACTAGGCTAATGGCCCTGGAACCTTTACAAGCCTAGCCCATAGAATTACCCTGGCATCATGCCACCTGACTTTAGTTCCCAGTGCCTCTGTCAAGTAGATCCACTGGAGTGATCCCTGGGGTGAATTTTCGATTTCCCATCCACTCATCAAGATTTCTCTTGAAGAGGGTCAGTAAGGTGCTCTACTTGACATATATGGGAAGTCTATTCCAGAGTATGGGCAGTCCCTGGGTTATGAACCTGTCCCTCCAGCGTGTTCTGTTGATTGTGGTAATGAGGTTGAGGTCTCGAGTGTGTGGTGTGGAAGGATTGGGATTTCTTTAGATGTAGCATTTCTAACAGAGTTGGGTCAGACATGGCTTTGTAAGTCAAGCAAAGATCACCTCTAAGTAGGTGATATGAGACAGAGAATAGTTGGAGTTTTTTGAATCTGTCCATACAGGACAAGTGTTTAAGGCCTAGGATGCTCTTTGTGAGGTACTTTTCTGGCCTCTCCAGTTGTTACAGGTGTCTAGTGAGGTACATGCTAAATGGAGCATTGTACTCGAAGACTGGCCTAATGAGGGAAGAGTAGAGGTAGACAATGACTTCTTTCTTTCTTTGGGGTGAGAGAGGAGTTAAGTTGGCACTGAATCATTTGGCCAATATATTGGCAATATCTAGTGGCTCGGTATAGGAGGTACCGTTGTGCAGTAGCTCAGAGCAAATCTGGGCATTGCCATGTTGATTCTTTACATAATAGAAGGCCTTGTGGTTGTCTTTACTATCTGCTGCAATTCTGTTTTCATAACTAGTTTTAGAGGATTTGATGAAGGATCTCAACTTTTTGTTGAGGCTGATAAGGGAGTTTTTCCAGTCTTGGGACTTTACCTTATTCCGCATCAGTTTCCTCCTTCTGTTGTAGAGTTTGTTTATGGCAAGACCACCAGATTGGCTTCCTATTTTTGGAGGAGAGCATCTTGATTCTACTGGGTATGGCGAGATCAATGCATTTGTGTACATGTTCGTAAAGTGCACTGGTGTATGATTCAGTGATCATGCAACTATTCTCCATTGGCATGGGTGCCATGAAATTATCCAACTCTGTTTATAGGAGCCCAAAGTTAGCTTTAGAGGAGATTTTCATGGTGGTTACCTTTGTGGGGGGGGGGTGGATTTCCAAATTTCCAAAGTGATTTGTTTGTGGTCCGATCTAATCAGGGAGGAGTTGACTATTGGTGTAGAGCAACGGTTGCCCATGTTAGTAATCACCAGGTCAATGATGTTGCTACCTTTCGTTGGGGGTAAGAACAAGCTGGTCCAGGGCATTGGAATTAACGAATTCCAGGAAACATTGGGCAAGTGTATTGGTACATGAGTAGTTTTCCCAGTTAATGGAGGGGTAGTTGAAGTCGCCCAGTATGTTTATAGAAAAGGCATATAAGCATCAAAAAGCTTTAAATATAATATCCACATCCTTAATCATTAAAGCTAACTCTAAGAATGATTCAAAGTACCTTACCTTATCTTATGCAACATGTTAATGTAAAGGGTCACTCTTCCAAGCAATTAAAAGTAAGTGTATTAAGGATTTCATGGGTTCTTCAAATCAATGGTACTTTGTCTACAAATATTCATAATATAAACTTCTGTATTTTTAACAATGTGGTATACCCATAACAGTCTTGATTTTTAGTAAAAAATTCCAAAGAGAAATACTCAATTTCCATGTGAAAAAAAATATATAATGCATTTGCATCTGGTACATCACATGTTGAACAAGTAGTATTAACTAAAAATCTGGATAGTAAATATCCAATTCAGAAGGAGTAAAGTAAGAATTATGATAATTACAACACATCATAAAGTTGGTGTATAGTAGTTTTAAGAAGGATAAAAAATGATATACCTGGCTTCACAACAAAAGCCATCAAATAAATATATCTTAAATTGCACAATATTGATTTCCTATGAAGGAATAAAACTATAAATCTTTGTATTTGATAAATATAAATCTTTCATTTGATTTTAAAACTTCCTTTATGTGTATGAAAAATTGGATGTTTTATATACAAAGCCTTAAATATTTAAGGGGCTCTGGCATCTCCTAAATGAGTCCACTGCTTTCTAACAAGATCTCTATGCAGCATGGGATATGGCAGGTATTCCCATGAGTTTATCTTTTCTGTACACTTACAATAAAAGCTTTGACTAGCCTTTTTCTGGCTCTCCATTTCTATCTTAATCCAGTAGTGGGAATGCTGTATATAGTTTTGAACTAGAACTTTTTTGTTGATATCTTGGTTTTAAAATTATAGCATGCCATGATTAAAACTCCACTGATTTTGCATATCATCAAGTGGTCTGCAAACACCAACATGACCAAAATCAATTGCTTAGGACTGGCATTTTTAAATCCTCTTATGACCTAAACAACATTGATAGGTTTAAATTGGACATTAGAGAGTTTAAACATTTGGAAATCAGTCTAACTTCTATTCTGATTCAGGTATGGAACTTAACAACAAAATCTATTCAGGACTGTATAGATTCCACTTTGAAAGGATAATGAACTTTATATCTCTTAAAAGAGAAGAAAATGATTATCATAAATATGTTTTTATATCCTTAGATGAAGCTGAACTACATAAAATACATTTTAACTCTTGCCAATGGTTGTCATGCCTAGTGATTACATCTCCAATGAATTAAATCTAAAACATGTCAATAGTATTTGAAATTATTTCCAGCTGCAGTCATGGTATTTTTTTTCCTTTGCAGCATTACAAGAAAGTAATGTCGGTATGTTTTTGTCATAAAACAAATATCTTAGTATATATATATATATATATATATATATATATATATATACACACACACACACACACACACACACACACACACACACACTTGTGTGTGTGAATTTCAAATTATCATTCACTCACCTGATATAGTTACCTGCTTGATGGCACTTCCATCAGAGAAAACTACTGGATTCACAGTTTTATATTGACATATATAACTCCCTTCATCCTGCTGAGAAATGTTCCTCAATAAAAAAGTCGCTGTGCAATTTCCTGAAGGAACACTTTGGTGATGTTTTTCTGTTTGTCCTTGATATAGGATGAAAACAAGTTCCCAGTATGGATAGCTGCAGGTGCAGTTAAGTGTTACTGTCTGACTTTCTAAAATCTCATCCGGTATGGTAATTAAGGGCTTTGGCAATGAAGCTAAATTTAAGAGAGAAAGAGATAAGAAAATATGAACACAGATACAGTAAACATGTATGACCTAAAAAAGCAAAAAATATTGTTCTGTAAATGTCTTCCAAGTTCTGTCTGGAAGAATCGCAATTTTTTGCACATTTTTCTAGCTCATGATTTCTTTACCTAATGATCTGCACCACAATTTCTGAAACTCATTTAAATGAAATATCCTGACAAACAAGTAATAAGTGCTGTCAGATTTAAATACTTTAACAAGCTATATAATTATTTGGGCGGCACAGTGGTGCAGCGGTTAGCGTTGCACCTCACAGTAAAAGTTCTCCAGTTTAATCCTCAGCTGGGGTGCTTTCTGTGTGGAGTGTGCATGTCCTCCCTGTGGTCATGTGGTTTCCTCTGGGTGCACTGTCTTCCTCCCACATCCCAATGACATGCTGTAGGTGGATTGGACACTCTAAATTGGCCCAGGCATGAGTGCGTGCATATGTGTGCCTTCTGTGGAAGGTTGTGTGCCGGGCTGGCAACTCAACACCATAAAACTCCACTGCCAATCATGAGCGAACAAGTGATCCACTGTGTTGACCCCTAACCGGGACAAGCTGAAAGAAGAAAAACAAGCAATATAATTATTTGTAACAACTGTGGTACTCAGCACCAACATGTCTATTAAATGAATGGGGGGTGTGTGGCCAAGATATATAACTGAGTACAGCAACTGATGAAAGCTTTGTGGCTGAAAACTTTTCTGTGACAGAAAATATAATCAAAGAATTAACATTTGGAGATACTTGTTAGCTAATTGTATTCATTAATTGCCAAAGAAAAGATTTATAGCTTCAAGTTCTTCAAAACCTGCAATTTTCCTGTCAGAATTTCAATTGCTTGATTAAAAGAGGGAAGTTACTTCAATATACGCCACTCAAGAAGTGGTACTCAGGATTCTTTTGTCAATAAAAGACATCCGCTGAATAATATCTAGTATAAAGTATGTATTACTTAAAATAAACAAACTGGATTCCAAAACAGAAAGCTTCAAAGAAGAGCTCTGAAAGAAGATGGAACATTTAGAAATTCTTATGAAACAACAAAGTGCACAAATCATCAGTATGGAAGAAGCTTTACATAGTCATGAAGGGAGAATAACTGTAGGGATGTCTCAGACTGAATTTCTTTTAAAATAAAGTAACTGGCTTGATGTTTGGAAAATTGACTGAGATGAAATAACTCTAGAATTTATGGTATACCTGAAAAATATGAGGCAGACAATATTATAAACTTCTTAACAACCTGACTACATAAAACATTAAATCTACCTAAAACTTTATCTTTTGAAATTGAAAGGGCAAATAGATCCATGAGAGCAGCTTTGAAGAAAGAAAACTCACCACCATGATCAATTATAGTTAAGTTTATGTCTAGCTTAGAAAAAGATCAAATATTAAAAACAGTATGGTCCAACCCACCTATTAAAATATGTGAACATGTAGTTAGATTTAAAAAAGATTATTCAAGTAAGTAATAAGTAAAAGAAAGATCTATTTGCCACTGATAAAGAACTTAAAAAGAAAAACATTAAAATCACTTTGGTGTTCCCTGCAAAGATGAAATTATTTCTTTTTGAAGGAACTAAAATATTTGACACACAGGAGTAGGCATCACAAATTCTTAATAATACTGAAGAAAATGAGTAGAACAGTATATCACTCAAGAGGCAGAGTGATATTAATCCCTAAACAACTTCTTTTAAAATTAAAAGCTTAAAAACATGAGACATTTGTTCATTGATTGCAAAAGTTTATTTTCTGAAACAATAGATTTACCCTTTAAGTAAAATGTTTGTATTGGACTTTAAGCTTCAACATGTGTATAAATATGCATTTCTATTTTAAGCTAAGACATTTTTCATGATGAGGAATATAAATGGCTAGTTTTACTATATTTATAGTGAAAGACTTAGGGCCGGATTCATGAAGGCTTGCACGGAGTCTAAGAGTAGAGTAAGACTCCATGCAGCCAACATGTCTGCCACGTGATCCAGGAACAGCTGGCAGGGGCATGCAAGAGAGCTCCTAAAACCCTTTTACATGGACAGGGCTAGGGTATGCAAATTACCTCATTTGCTGCAGAAAGTTATGCAAATGAGGTAAATTTGCAATACAGGAAACCTTAACCTGTCCGAGTAAGAGTAGTGTTATGTGCAGAAATGTACTCGGTTGTCAACTGAGTACCATTCTGCAAATAGCAAAACGGAGCCATGACAACTCCAAATAAAGGATGCACCCAGTTAAGGAAGCATGTCAATGGCCAAATATATGGCCATTGGCAATTCTACCCGTTGCAAAATAAAAAAATATATATTTTTTTACCTCGATCTACAATGTTTAAGCATAGCGCAGCGTCGCGCAAACGCACTGCACTGTAAAAACCCCAAAATAAAAAAATTAAAGCCAAAAATAGGCATTTTATGATAAATATACATCTGCCATGCAAGTGAATGGCAGGCTGAAGACAACATGGCTACTGAGTAGAGGTTGCTAAGGGGGGAAGCTCAGTCTAAGAGATGTAACCAAGCATTAATAGGCAATCTTATGCAAATGAGGGTAAGGATAGTGAATCCCAATTTCATATGGCAAATGAGCAAAGTCCGTGGAGTGTAAGAATAGGATAAGGGGAGTATCAGAGTAGAAGATAGGTGACATCATGAGGGGGGGTATGTGTGAAAGAATGCAAGCTCATTGGAGCAGAGTGGCATGTGTTTGCTGTCAGTTACCCATCACTGGAAGAGGCATGTCAACAGGTATCCTAGCTAAAGGCAAGAAATTGAAGGTGTATGCCATGGACAACACTAAAGTTTCTTGTATAAATGCCTGCAATGTGTATGTGCATGTGTGCTCACCTGTAAAATAGAGTAAGCCTGTGTGTGCGTGTGTGCACCTGTGTGCACGCGTTTAAGCCGGATTAAGCAAGTGTAAGGTTGTTGAAATCTGTGTAAGCGCGTTTGCGCATGTGTGCGCGTGTCTAAGCCAGACTCAGCAAGTGTTAGGCCATGTAAGCATGTGTGCACGCGTGTGAGCTGGTGTGCGCATGTTTGCGCTTGTTTCTGCGGCGCTGCCCCCTGTAGAAACTAAAAAGGAAAAGGAAGTACAACACACAGTAGGAAGTTAACCAAGGAGAAGTAGCACAGCTATCAGGTGAAACAAATCAGAATCTGACAATTACACAGGCAGTACACTAGCACAGCCCAGCCCAGCATTTAAAACACTGCAAACAACTTTCCACTATGTTATTTTCAGAGACACTGCAACACTGCAATAAGGTAATAGAAGTGAAAACTGAAAAGAATTTACTGAGACAAAGAAATGTTAGGGGCTGCCATTGCTGTTATAAGGCGACATATGCAACATGTTGAGGGAGGTGACAATGCGAATGCTGCTGAGCAACCCACAGTGAGGAGATGGAGAAGAGTGTACAGGCCCAGGGTAACCAACCAGGGGCTACATGAGCTGGAGACAGTGGAGCGCTATAGAGTGGACAGAGACCTCATGCAACAAATTTTTGAGCTGTGCAGGCCAAGCCTCACATACAGAACCAACAGAGGGGAACCCATCCCAGTGGAAACCAAGGTATGTACGGACATCTCCGTTGCTTATTTTAAAGCTGTCTCGCTATGTTAAACCCATTTAACATAGCAAACCAGTAAAAAGCAATGGGGATCTTGCTTTCTCCGTTGCTTTTGGCCACAGCTCTGATGTACTGCGTAGACATGTGCAGTACATCAGAACTGCCGCGGATACCAGACAGCTGCGGAAGGGCAGCAAAGAGGCATTATACAATGCCATTATTTAAGAAAAGTAATTATTTCTTTTTTTTAATAATGTCATAGTAGAATAGCAATAACCCACTTCTGGGTGTGGGTAATGCGGGATTTACCAACGGTTGTCTTTGTTTGGTCCCTCGGGCTTCGCCCTCGGGACCAACCCATGCCTACCGTGGGTAAATCCAGCATTAGCCACACCCAGGCGTGGGTTATTCCTATAATATATAACCAAATGAATATTCTTGTAAGGTACATTCCAAAAGGGGTGTTGTATTCTATAATGGGTCTAATGACTGCTGAGTAGAGGCGAACAATGACCTCTTTTTTCCTGGATGAGAACCCTTTTGTGATGAGGTGAGCCACATAAAAGGATTTCCTGATTACTGTGGCAATGTGATTATCAAAGGAGAAACTATTGTCCACATGGGTCACAAGGTCTCTTATCACACATTTGGCATTAAGTAGACTGCTGTTTATGTGGTAGTTTATGGGTACATAGTTTTTACCAAAGGGGATGACAATGCACTTTTTGGCATTGAGTTTGAGGCCATACCTCTGACACCAGGCATCTGTCTCAGTGAGGCCCTTCTGTAGGATGTCCACATCATCTGGGGACGTGACTATGGCTCCTAGTTTGCAGTCATCTGCGAACTTCATTACCCAGAACCCTTCTGTGTTAGCCTGTACTTCAGAGAAGCAGATACCAAACAGGAGAGGTCCCAGGACTGAACCCTGTGGAATTCCACTTGTCACTGGTTTGAAGTCAGATTTGGAGTCTGCAAATTTTACAGTGTGGGTTCTGCCAGTGAGCCAGTTGGCAACCCATCTTGTCACATAAGGATTTATACCTAGTTTAGTGAGTTTAGCTATAATTCCAGAATGGGGGATGGTGTTGAAAGCCCTGGCGAAGTAAAGATAGGCTGTGTGAACCACCTTACCCTCATCTACGGCTTTGGTGACTGCCTCAAAGAAGGTAATCAGGTTCAGAAGGCATCATCTGCCTTTCACAAACCTGAACTGGGTGGGGTCCAGAGTTTGGAGGCTACCGATGTCTTTGTTTTTGAGTTCCATGAAGATATGTTTCATAGCCTTGCAGACCTGGCTCGTTAGAATAATAGGATGATTGTGTAGTGGGATAACTGTTGGTGTGTGCCATTAAGTAGGCACAAAGACTGATGTAAGACTATGATCGAACATGGTGCTTAGGTGGGTACCCAGTTCATTCTGAAGTTCATGTAAAACACAGCCTGGGATGTTGTCCGGTCCCATGGATGCTGTGTTTTTGGTTTGAGACAGTGCAGCTTTTACCTCCATAGATGTGATTACAGGGACTCTGCATTCTTCCTGTATAGATATGGGCCCTTTAGGGGATGAGAGGGGGGTAAATTTTAGCACTGAACCTATCTGCCAGGATGTTGGCAATATCAATTGGTTCTGTAATTTTCATGATATTGTGCTGTAACTCAGAGCAGATGTGGGTGTTGCGATTGAGATTCTTGACATAGCTATAGAATACTTTGTGGTCGACCTTAGAATCAGTGGCAATTTTGTTTTCATAGCTAGCTTTGGAGGATATTATAAGGGATCTCAGCTTCTTACTGAGGCTGACCAGGGAGCTCCTCCACTCATGGGATTTTACTCTCTTTTGCAACAGTTTCATCCTTCTGTTGTAGAGTTTGTTTATGGCAGTGACCACCAGATTGGCTTCCTTTTTTTTTGGAGGATAGTGACTTGGTTCTGTTTGGGATAGCATGATCCATGCAATCGTGTAAGTGCTTATAGAGTGTATTTGTGTAGGATTCAGCAGTCGTAACTGTATTGTCCATCTGCATGGGTGTCATGAAGTTCGCCACTTCTGTCTTAAGAAGCATGAAGTTGGCTTTGGAGACATTTTTTACCATGGTTTCCTTAACAGTGGGTGGGGGCGGGATGTGGATATCTAAGGTGATTAGCATATGGTCGGATCTGACCAACGAGGAGTTGATTTCAGGAGTGGAATAGCAGTCTCTCATGTTGGTAATGACTAGGTCTGGGATATTGTTGCCCCTGGTGGGGGTGTAGATAAGTTGATCAAGGGCATTGGAATTTATGAATTCCAGAAAGTATTGAATGAAGGAGTTGGTACATGCATAGTTTTCCCAGTTAATGGTGGGGTAGCATAAATAGTTAATAGTGGGATAGTTGAAATCACCCATTATTAGGGTGTTTGGTTGAACCCTAATATTTCCCAGTATATCAAGAAAAGAGGAGTGGGAATCCTGGACCATGGTGGGGGATCTATAGCAAGCTACAATTTGGATTGCAGTTTTGCCCAGAGTTATTTGCACTTGGATAACCCCGGATGCATTATGCTGCGCAACTAGCCTGGAGGTGTGGATATCCTTAATGAATATGGACACATCTCCACCTTTGTTCTTCTGGTCCAGGTCAGATGGCCGAAAAGTGTGGTATGAGTTATAGCCTGGTAATGCTGGAGTGCTCTCTAGAGCCTTGAACCAGGTCTCAGTCACTGCACAGATATTGATGTTCTCCATTTTAAGGAGTGGCTCGAGTGAGTGCATTTTGAGATTTAGACTTCTAGCATTGAGTAGCATTACCCTCAGTTTTTGCTTGCCTATTCCTGTTACGGTGGTGAATTTGTCATTTGAACCTTGCCTAAAAAAGGCACTATAGGCATGGCAAGAGCCTTAGCCAGTATCCAGAATCCCGGGGTGACAGGTGGTGGCCATCTCTAGCAAAGCATAGTGGTCTGTCGATCATATCATCCTAGAAAGACAGATACTGAATCCCCTTAGAATGACACCAGAAGCTTAGCCAATTGTTAAAGTCAATCATTTTGTCCTTGTACTGCAGTATCATTCTGGGTGATGGCAGGATGCTACTCAGGGTTAGGGTCATACCTGCCTGGGCTACAAGATCTGAGAGCTCTTCCATGTCTCTTTTCATGTAGTCCAAGGAAGTATGTCTCAGGTTGTTCACACCAACATGGACAATGACAGAGTAATATCTGTACTTGTTGTGGAGTGATCTGAGTGTGTGGATTATGTGGTGGATCTTGGCACCCGACAGGCAGCTGACAGTAACCTTCTCCTTGTTTAGCCTGGAGAGTGGGACATCAGTATGCCTGACGATAGAGTCACCTATGACTAGTGTGTTGGGTACGTTGGTTTGCCTTATGGGCTGTGGTTTATTGGCACACTGAATCTGTGGACTATGTGTCATTTGGGTTGTGTTGAGCGGTGGAGGTTGCTTGTGCTTCTGCTTTGGAGGTCTCTGTTCCTTGAGCAGATTATTATTGAGAGCCTCTGCTAATGTTTTTTGTGTATGTGTGGATTTTGGTGGTGTAGGTTTAGTGGGACTATGTGATCAGTGTGGTGTGGTGCAAGTGTTTACTTTCTCCTCTTGACTGCCAAGTTCAGTCTTGGTTGGAGAGAGCTTTACCTCCAGTTTGGCTAGATAAGTGCATCTCTCACAGGTTGTGTGTGGTAGGAGGAGAGGGTTGTCTGTGTACATGAGGCAATTGCTACATTGCCTCAAGATACCCAGATTCATCAGATAATCAGGAGACAACAATGGGAGCTGACACTTGGACATACCTGAATAAAAACCTACTTTCCTCTAGACAAGTGAGGAAAGTGAATATAAGAGCTGTTTTTTTTCTAAGCTAGTTTTCCTCTGGGTAAAGAGGAAGCTTGAGTGTTGTAGTAATTTGTAGCTTATTTAGTGCTAACAATAAGTTCTGAACAAGTGCTGAGCACAAATAAGGAAATTCAAGTGCTAAAACTAAGACTCTGTACCTGGATCTTTGGGTAGATAGGCTACCTAGTGCTTACCACTATCACTGATAAGCTAGAAGGCTTCCCTCCAACACAGGAAGGCTTGGGGGGCTCAGAAGCTTACAAGCAGTCCTGGATACAGCAAATCTGTATCTGGACTAGACTAGTTACAGGAATGGTGGGAAATGAGTGCAAACACTGGCTTTTTAACCAGAAGGTTGAAAGAAATGGAAAAATTGCCCAAATGGACAATAAACTACAATTTCTGGGCCAGAAACCACTCTTGTGTTAGATAGGCTACCTAGTGCTTACCACACCCGCTGAGAAGCTAGAAGGCTTCCCTCTAACACAGACAGGCTTGGGGGGCTCAGAAGCTTACAAACAGTCCTGGATACAGAAAATCTGTATCTGGACTAGACTAGCTACAGGAAAGGTGGGAAACATGATCAAATGCGGGCATTTAAACCAGTAAGTTGAAAGAGATGGCAAAACTGCCAAATGGCCAATAAACTACAATTTTTGGGTCACAAACCACTCTTGTGGTAGATAGGCTAATAGTGCTTACCACTCCCACTGATAAGCTAAAAGGCTTCCCTCCAACACAGAAAGGCTTGGGGGGCTTAGACGCTTACAAACAATCCTGGATACAGCAAATCTGTATCCTGACTAGACTAGCTACAGGAAAGGTGGGAAACATGGTCAAATGCGGGATTTTAAACCAGTAAGTTGAAAGAGATGGAAAAACTGCCAAATGGCCAATAAACTACAATTTCTGGGCCAGAAACCACTCTTGTGGTAGATAGGCTACCTAGTGCTTACCACTCCCACTGATAAGCTAGAAGGGTTCCCTCCAACACAAAAAGGCTTGGGGGGGGCTCAGAAGCTTACAAACAATCATGGATACAGCAAATCTGTATCTGGACTAGACTAGTTACAAGAAAGGTGGGAAACAAGTGCAAACGCGGGCTTTTAAACCAGTAAGTTGAAAGAGATAGAAAAACTGCCAAATGGCCAATAAACTACAATTTCTGAGCCAGAAATCACTCTTGTGATAGATAGGCTACCTAGTGCTTACCACTACCACTGATAAGCTAGAAGGCTTCCCTTCAACACAGAAAGGCTTGGGTGGCTTCAAAGCTTAAAAACAGTCCTGGATGCAGCAAATCTGTATCTGGGCTACACTAGTTACAGGAAAAGTGGGAAACAAGCAGAAATGCAGGCTTTTAAACCAGAAATTTGGAAGTGATGGAAAAACTGCCCAAACAGCCAATAAACTACACTTTCTGGGCCAGAAACCAATCTTGTGGTAGATAGGCTACCTAGTGCTTACCACTCCCACTGATAAGCTAGAAGGCACCCCCCCCCAACACAGAAAGGCTTTGGGAGCTCAGAAGCTTACAAACAGTCCTGGTTACAGCAAATCTGTATCTGGACTAAACTAGTTACAGGAAAGGCAGGAACGTCTGAAGTCAAAATATGATCTCACTGTACTCGGCTGAGTGAGCAAATGAAATAGACCCAGGAGGAGTGTTCAAACACAAATTTACAGGAGGGCCGGGCAATTCCAAAGCCACCAAGTTTAATACCACAACAAGAACATGGAGGGTCAGTGGGAAACTAACTGCAGAGACAGAGAGAGACCACAGTATTCTATGAAACAGTTAAATAGAAAAATAAATAACTACAGAGAGACACAGACCAATGAAACAATTAAATACACAGAAAAATAAAATAAAATGCAGTATAATCTTTAGCACTGCACATTTGTACTTAACTCATCTAGTAATGCAGTTGATTTTAGGTATGTAGCAGAAGCTAAACAACTCAGATATTGAGCAGCAATAAATTCAAGATATGTGAATAACACTTATCATACAGAGAAACCCTCTAGGCTAAGATTTTAACACTGAATGTCAATAAAGTGAAACACAATAGCCCCCACTAACTGCAGAGACAGAGAGAGACCACAGTATTTTATGAAACAATTAAAGAGAAAAATAAATAACTACAGAGAAACACAGACCTATGAAACAATGTGACATTAATAGAATCTACAGGAGGGACAAGTTGTGTACTAGAGGTCACCACACCTTTGGAACAAACTCCCACTTCATGTCAAACAGAGAACCTCATTGCTCTTTTTCAAATGCAATCTGGATGATTGGATGTGTAGCCATAAATTCACACCAGGGGTTCTATTTGTGTCCCTCTTGGACAGGGGCAATAGGTGCTGATCTTGGAAACAAGGGTGGAACTTGGTTAGGCTTATAAGGGCCCTAGGACCATTAGCCTAGTAACTTCCTATGATTGTATGATCCTATAGGAAACTATATACTCTAGCTCATTTTTACTAGATATCTGGACTAGGTTCAAGAATGCATTGGAAGGGTAGTTTAATGCTAGAAGAGGATTTTAACTTCCTATATAGTATATAAGATACAAGTGAACATAAGAAAGCTAAAATGCTGGCATCATCTAAAACACTAAACGGATGGATTAGTAATAATAATTTAGATGATTTAATAGTAAATACTCTTATGTGCATGGGACACAAACTATAAATTAACATGAGTTATGCCTCTATAGATTTATTTTTATTTATTTTATTTTACATTTGTTGACCGGGCTAGTTTGGCTGGATATATGTCCATTTTCAGCAGAGGCCCGAGGAGAAAAGCTCCACTATATATACTAGTAAATAAACATATTAAAACAGCACAGTAAGAGACAAATATAAAAATCTAAAGAGAAAAAAAAACTATTAAACTGCTAAGGACAGTTGGGTAAGCACTAGTTGCTGTTTTTAAAGCATAATAGAAACATCTTAAAAATAATGTATTACAGATGGTAATCAGCTAAAAGAAATCTAAGGGAAACTTCTAGCTAAAATCTTTCAAGAATCAAATTTAGAAATTAACAGGTTCGTGACATGTTTATTTTATTTAATAAACTAAATTATTTTAAAACTATTCCTTTTCCTTTATCTGATCATCATGTACTAAGTATTAATATGTTAATAGACATAAGACAATTTCAGATTATTTATTGAATCCCAATATATATGATGCAATTAAAAGAATTTATTTATTTTGAATGGTAATGGTCAGATTAGTAAAGTCATACTATGGGATTCCTCGAAAATGCAAATTAAAGATAGAATGGGAAGATAGGCTAGTAATAAAAAGAAAAAGGGGTTAAAAAGTTTTTAGTAATACAAGATGAAATACACAAAGTGAGGTTTGAACAACAAACAGTGATGCTAGATAATTCTGAAATCATTAAAAGTTAATGACAGAATAGCAAACAGTTTTAACACATAAAGTGGAGATAGGTTAGAAAAAAATAAAATTGCACAGTTGTGAGGTCTTCAAAAAATCTTCATAGATTATTTAACAGAAGTAAGATGTTAAGCAAAAAGGCAAAAATCAATAATATCCCAAATCCCCACACTGATAAACTTACTTCAGACATAGAGGGAATGTTTAATATTAAAAACATCCGTGAGGATCTTAATAAAGATATAAATAATAATTCTAATGATTACAAAATTGGGAAGTATTTAAAAAATGTTACTAATAAACCTAATGACCAATAAATACCTATTTTGATCAAGCCTATTACCCTAATAGAAGTTAAAGAAGCTTTAAAAAGGAAAATGGTAATGCTCCAGGGTTAGATGGTTTAAGTATGGAATTGCATAGTCTGCTTCAGTTAAATGTTTCAGAATTACTGAGTGACATTTCCAAGATAATTCAGAGTGGCAAAATAATTCCTTCCTCATGGAAATTTTCTGTAATATCACTATACTTAAAGAAAGAATAATAAGTTAGTTTCATCATATAGACCTATTCCATTATGAAATGTAGACTATACAATATTTACTTCCATCTTTTCTACAAGATTAAAATATATAGTAGATAAATTAACTAATAAAGATCTAACTAGATTTATAGTCACTAAATTAACATATGATAATATAAAAAAAATAGAAACTATCTTAGATTTAGCTAAAGGAATGAACAAGACATTGGTCCTAATTAGCTTAAATATTGAGAGAGCTTTTGATTCTGTAGACTGGAACTACTTGTTTAAACCTTTAAAAGCATTTGCATTTTCAGAACAATTTATTGGAATATTAAAAAAAACTTATATAGAGACTCCAAAGCATATGTTAAAATTGGATCATAAATTTCTCAAGGATTCGCTTTAGATAAAGGCACAAAGCAATGGTGTCTCTTGTCCCCTCCATTATTTGCCCTAGTTATTGAACCTTTACCTAATAGTAAAAGAAACAATTACAAAAATAATGGATTCTAAATTAACAAGGGGCCGGATTCACAAAGGCTTGCACGGAGTCTCAGAGTAGAGTAAGACTCCATGCAGCCATCATGTCCGATGAGCGATCCAGGAACAGCCTGTAGGGGTGTGTAAGAGAGCTCCTAAAACGGCTCTCACACGGACAGGGCCGGGATATGCAAATCACCTCAATTGCAGGTGAAAGGCATGCAAATGAGGTAGATTTGCAATTCAGGAAACCTGAACCTGTTCGAGTAAGAGCAGTGTTATTTGCAGAAATGTACTCAGTTGACAACTGAGTACCGTTTTGCAAATAGAAAAATGGAGCCATGACAGCTCCAAATAAAGGTTGCATCCAGTGCAGGAAGCACGCCAATGGCCAAATATATGGCCATGTGAAATGTTTCCTGATGCAATATGAAAATAAAGTTATTTATTTTTTTCGCCGATTTCCGATGTTTAAGTGTAGCGCAGCTCCGCGCAAACGGGCTGTGCTCTAAAACCCAGAATACTAAAAATTAAAACCCACAAATGTGGACTTTATTGAAATTGTTAATGTACAATGCAAAGAAATGGCAGGCTGAAGACAACATGGCCACCGAGTAGAGGTTGCTAAGGGGGGAAGCTCGGTCTAAGACATGTAACCAAGCATTAGTAGGCAATCCTATGTAAATCAGCATTAGGATAGTGAATCGCAAGTTTACATAGCAAATAAGCACAGTCAGTGGAGTGTAGGAGTAGGATACGCGTGGTAACAAAGTAGAAGATAGGTGACATCATGAGGGGGGTATGTATGAAAGAAGTGAAGCTTATTGGAGCAGAGTGGCATGTGTCAGCTGTAATTTACACATCATGGAAAGGGGTGTGTCAACAGGTAGGCTAGGGAAAGGCAAGAAATGGAAGGTGTATGCCGTGGATAACACCAAATTTCTTGCTGAGCAGGTATGCGTGCATGTGCGTGCATGTAAACCCTAGTAAAATAGAGTGCGCGCGTGTAAGCGTGAGTGCGCGTGTTTAAGCTGGAGTAAGCATGTATAAGGCTGTGTAAAGAGTTGTAAGCGTGTTTGCACTGGTGTGCATGCGTTTTAACCCGAATAAGCAAGTTTTAGTCCTTGTAAGCATGTGAGCGCACATGTTATCTGCTGTCCACGTGTTTGCGCTTGTGTGCACGGCACCCCCCCCCCGAGGAAACAGAAAGGAAAAAGGAAGCACAACAAATAGTAGGAAGCTACCAGGGTGTACTAGCAGAGCTAGCAGGTGAAAACAATCAGAATTAGGCAATTACACAGGCAGTACACTAGCCCAGCCCAGCCTAGCACTTAAAACTCTGCAAACAACATTCCAGTATGTTTCTCACAACAGACACTGCAGTAAGCTAATAGAAGTGAAAACTGAAAAAGCTTTATTGAAACAAAGAAATGTTAGGGGCTGCCATTGCTGTTATAAGGCGACATATGCAACATGCAGAGGGTGGTGACACTGGAAATGCTGCTGGACAACCCACAGTGAGGAGACAGAGAAGAGTGTACAGGCCCAGTGTAACCTACCAGCGGCTACATGAGCTGGAGATAGTGGAGCGCTATAGAGTGGATAGAGACCTCCTGCAGCAAATTGTTGAGCTGTGCAGGCCATACCTCACACACAGAACCAACAGAGGGGAACCCATCTCAGTGGAAACCAAGGTATGTGTTGGCCTAAGAATATTAGTAGCAAGTACCTTCCAGAGACCAACTGGTGATATGAAGGGGATATCACAGGCATCAGCATCCAGGGTACTACACCAGTTCCTGGATTCCATGTCAGCACATGTCGGTGATCATGTATATTTCCCCAATTCCCATGAGGTATTGGCCAGCAATATTCGTCTCTTCCAGCAAATAGCGGAATACCCTGAGGTAGTGGGTGCAATGGACTGCATGCACATATGCATCAAAGCACCAGCCGGCGAGTGGGATAGGGTCTACTACAACTGCAAGGGCTTCCCCTCCATCAACTGCCAGGTCATGTGTGATGCCCAGGGCATAATACTGAATGTGTATGCTGGCTGCCCTGGAAGCTACCATGATTCCCATATCTGGCATCTGACGCAGCTGCACCAGACATTTGCCAATGGGGACATCCCACATGGTCACCTAGTGGGGGATGCTGGCTATGCACTGGAGCCGTGGCTGATGACACCCATCAGAAATGCACACACACCTGAACAGGAACGCCATAATGAGGCGCACGCACAAACACATAATGTAATAGAGCGTGTGTTTGGGCTGCTCAAGTCATGGTTCCGGTGCCTGGACACATCTGGTGGAGCCTTGCAGTACTCACCAACTACATGTAGCTAAATTGTCATGGTATGTGCTATGCTACATAATATGATCCTGCAAAAGAAGCTGCAGCAGGACCAGCAAAGGCCTGGGCAAACAGCCCCCCACCATTGCCAAGGCCATCACAGGCAGAGTGTGACTCAGAGGAGGAACAACCTGAGCCTGCCCCAGTAGGTAGAAGGAGGCGTGCCCAGTATGCTTTGGCCTTGGCAAAGAGGCAATGCATAGCACATACACTGGCTCAGTAAGAACTCTGGAAATTATACCTCTCTCCGAATCGCACATATAGTAAAAGGGATGCCTAAGTTGACACTACCTGATTTCAAACATGTATAGGGAGTGTAGTATGTGCATCCGACAAAGGCAGCCCTGCAGCACCACCTAAGGCATGATTGCCATGTGTTAAGCAAAATAAAGCAGTGCTAAACAGCATTTACCACCATATAGTATATGCAAACAAAATCGCACATACCAACTAGCACAACTGTGGTCAATGTTCAGTAATATTGGGCAATGTCCAGCAATGTTAGTGAATATTGAGCAATGTCGGACAAGCCTGGTCTAAGTAGGGCATAGCTGAACAAAAGCCAACATGCTCATATTTGCTTAACTGGCCCTTAAGCAGTCTGGTCTGCTCAGTATGAAAATATAAAGCAGTGATGGGCCTGGAACCCAGAATACTGTGCACTATAGCCAAAGTACTGAACCACTAAACCATGACAGTATTGCAGTGGTCAGCATGTATGAAGGAATGTTGATAAGTCTATGCAAAGTATTTCATGGAAACCCTGCAGGCACAGCATAATCCTTGTCGAGTATTGACACAAAGGTGAGTCCTGCAGTGAGAACAGAACCTGACTTCTAACACACACAGTATAAATGTTAATATTGGTCATGTTCACACACATCAACAAATGTAGTGGACCTCAGATAGCAACATACTGAAGGGTCACACTGGGCATGCTCACACACTTGAATAAATGAGACAAATGTCAGGCAACAAAACACAGAATGGCAGAACTGGGCATGCTCACACACTTAGGCCATGTCAGAGTACAGCAGTGGGCCACGCATATCTGGCAGTTGCATGTGTTAACCCAGGAGCCTGTCACTATACAGCAATCTGCCCTGTGCACACAGTTATATGACAACAGGCACATCTATAATATAGTGGAACCCTGTCATAATCAAATATGTTCTGCAGATACCGAAGGTGTTCATAGAAACTGGTAAAGCAAAGATGATAAAGACCTGCAAACAGTATCAGCAATAAACATTGTGCATCTTGAACATTAGCATATGTTCAGAGGTCGATACTGGGCTATCTGCCCTAGGGCATGTACAAGCCTAACCAGAGTGTGTTTGGCATTTGCAACCCTGTCAGATGACTACACTGTGTGTGTGAATAGTAGGTCACACAAGATAGCCCATGTATGTTTAGGCTAGTGTGCCTCTGTCTAGCAGGGACACAGAAGATATACCGGGGTAAACATACGATCACCCATACAGTCGTCAAGATGTCTCCAGTAGGTGGTCAGTGGGAGGCTCTGCCTATGTGAAACTGGGATTACAGTCTGGAGTGAGTGGAGCCTCTGGGATAAGAATCTGTCCGTCCACAATGTCCTATTAACATCTGTGCTGAGGTATACATCCCTGGAGTGTGTAGCTCCAAGGGAGTCAGATATCCTGAGGTGGAGCATGTCCAGTAAGTCTGGGTTGGGTATATCTGTAAACAACAGGCACACATCATATCTGAGTAGGTGTTAAGCGACTGAGTAAAGCTGGAGTTACTGCATCTGAACTGTGCAGGGCATCTGTGTGAGTCCCTAGATCTGCTTGGTGAGGAACTTCCGTGGCCAGTACAGTTGCTGCAGGTGTCGGGTAAGGTACACCCCAAATGTGGCATTGTAACCAACCATGGATGTGATGAGTATATCACTCGATCTAGATGTGAAACCATATGGGATAAGGTGGCCCACATAGAAGGTGCATCCAACCACTTTGGCAACGTGAATGTCAAAGGCAACAGTACGAACAAGTCATGTCCTCAAACCCCTAACAACTCCTACCGTATGTAATGGAGTACTAATGTAGTAATGGAGTACTACTATGTGGTAATGTGTGGGCATGCTGTTATTCCCAAAGGGGATGACTATGCAACTAATGGCATTTAGCTGTAGGTCATGGCTCAGGCAGCAGTCATCCATCTCTGTGAGGCCCTGTTTGAGTATGCATGTGGCAGCTGGAGAGTTGATCATGGCACCCAGTTTGCAGTCAAGTGCAAACATGTTCAGCCATATTCCCCCTGTGGTAGCCTGTACATCAGACAAATATATACTGAACAAGAGAAGTCCCAGGACCGAGCCGTGTGGGAAGCCATGTGTAACCGGTGTATAGTCAGACATGGCACCTGCAATTCTGATCATGTGGGTGCTATCCCTGATTGAGGTATCAGTCCAACGTGTAAGATATGTGTCCATATAGATGCTGGTGAGCCTATGCATAATGGCCTAGTGGGTTATTGTGTTGAAGGGTTTTGCAAGGTTCAGGTAGGCTGTGTGGACAGCTGTCCCTATGTCAATGGACCTGTTAACTGTTTAAAGAATACAAACAGATTCAAGAGGCAAGATCTGCCCACAACAACACTGAAATGTGTAGGATACAGTGGCCGTAGGTTCCCGATGTCTATGTGCATGAGTCCCATGACAATACACTCCATAGCTTTGCAGAACAGGCTACTTAGGCTTATAGGGCAATATTGTCTGTGGTCCATTGTGGTACCAACTCTGTGGAGTGGGACTACTGTCGCTGTACACCTTTCTTTGGGTACATATCCTGTGGTAACTCCGATATTGAACAGTGATGTAATGTGAGGGTTACTTCTGTCATGATTCTCGTGTAAGATGCAGGCTGGGACACCATCTGGTCACATTGATACTGTGATGTACGCATTGGGGAGGGCAGCACTCACCTGTTACTGTGTGATCTCAGGGAGGTAATACTCTGTTGGGATGGATAGTTGCTCCCTAGGGGGAATGGGTGGGAGACATCTGCACTGAACCTGTGTGCCAGGATGTTGGCAATGCCAGTGGGTTCAGAGTAGATTTAGTCAGTATGCAGTAACTCACAGCATATCAGTGAGTGTCCACCCAGGTTCCTGACATAACTGAAGAAGGCCGTGTGATAGTCCTATGTGTCTGTTGCAATTGTCCGGTAGAAGCGGCCCTTAGAAAAGTTCATAAGTGATCGTAGCTGTCTGCTAGTACAGATCACAGATGCCTTCCCAGTCTGGGATTGTGCTCTATCATGTAGTAGCTTCCCTCTGACATTGTACAGCTTATTAATGGCTGGGGTCTTCCAGACAGGTCCCCTGCCATTGGAGTAGTGAGTCCTGTTGTTATTTGGGATAGCACAATCCATGCAGTCCACTAGGTGTCCATAGAATGTGTATGTAAAGGATGCAGCAGTGTGAGCCGTATTTGCCACTGTCTCAGGGTCTCTGAAGGATACCACCTTGCTGCGGTGAAGTGAGATGTTGGCTCATGAGAAGTTCACCATGATTACCCAGGATGGGTGTGTGGAGGGTATATGTATGTCCAGTGAGATACATGTATGTTCTGACCTTACCAATGAGGGGTATAACACTGGCGTGGAACATGGAGTCCCCCTGTTGGTGATGATCAGGTCCAATATGTATTCCCCCTTGTGGCTGTGCTGACTGTTTGTGCCATAGCATATGACTCTACAAATTGTAGCGACTGTTGAGTGAGGGTGTCGGGGCTTGAGTAGTATCCCCAGTCAATATTTGTGTATATGAAGTCACACAATATAATGGTGTTTGTGGAGACCTTCGTATTCTTCATAGTTCCCATGAAAGCCGAGTGTGGTTCCTGGGTTTGGGAGTGTGTTCTGTAGCAGGCAACAAACTAAAAGGCAGTATTGCACAATGGTAGTTGTATATGTATGGTCTGTGATGCTTTGTGCAGTGCTACTAACCTGGAGGTGTGTGTATCGGTAATGTATATGGATACTCCCCCTAGTTGTGTTGTCTGTTCCATGTCTTGTTGTCAGACAGCATGCTATGAAACATAACCTGGTAGTGTTGATGTGCATAAGCGAGCCTGAACCAGGCATCTGTCAGTGCACAGATAATGCTATCCTCCATACTGAAGAGAGTCCTGAGTGGCCGCAATATGAGGTTAACACAACTGTTGTTGAGCAGCATTACCCTCAGTTTCACTTAACCTGTAATGTCTATGGAGGTGGGTCTGTCTTCTAAGCCCTGCTTAAAAAAGGCACTATGGTGGCAGCAAGAGCCTTAGCCAGCATTCCAAAGTCCAAGGGTGACAGGTGCAAGCTGTCCATAGTGAAGCTACGTGGCATGTTGAGCATGTAACCATAGGTTGACAGACACTGTATCCCCTATGAATTAAACAAATTTGTTAGGCAACTGTTAAATGTGATATGTGTGTCCGTATACTGTGGCATCATAATTGGTGGGTGTAAGATGCTAGACAAGGTCAGGGTCATATTGGCCTGGGCTACATGATCAGAGTGTTCCTCCATGCATCATGTCATGTGGTCCAGGGAGTAACGTCTGAGGTTATAGACACCAGCATGGACAATGATGGTGCCAGCCCTGTACTTGCTTTGGAGTGACCTGACTGTGTGTGTCTGCTTTGGAGGTCTCTGCAGCTTAGGTAGAGTATATTTACAGCATCTGAGTATGTCTATGTGTAATAATGTGGATTGAGTGCTGTTGCTAGAGGATATGTGAGACTGATATGTGGTGTGTGTGGTTACCTTCACCACCTGATAGACTGTTGATGAACACATCTACACATGTGTCACATAGACATTGAATAGCCCTTAATCAACATCCCAGACACATGTAGTATGTGTTATGTGGCAGATCCTGGCACCCAACAGACAGCCCAAAGTGACTATTCCCTTGTTAGGGCTGGTGAGTGGTGCGTCAGTGTGTCTGACAATAAGTGTCATCTATTACAAGTGTATTAGCTGTGTTGTTTAGCCTGAAGGGCAGTGACTGTGTGGCACACTGACATTGTGAACTATGTGATATGTGGGTATTGTAGTGGGGTAGCAGGTCTGTGTGTGTGTCTACTTTGGAGGTCTCTGCAGCTTAGGTAGAGTACATTTACAGCATCTGAGTATGTCTATGTGTGATAATGTGGATTGAGTGCTGTTGCTAGAGGATATGTGAGACTGATATGTGGTGTGTGTGGTTATCTTCACCACCTGATAGACTGTACCAGTCATGGGTCGAGAGAGTTCAACACCCTGTCTGTCTATATAGGTGCATCCCACACATATATCTGGGTTTGTCGGGAGGAGGAGAGGGTTGTCTGTGTACATGAGGCAGATGTGACATTTTGTCAATATCACAATATCCACCAGCTGGACTGGAGAGTACACACAAAACCGACCCCTGGACATGGCAGGATATTATCATGACATACTCTGTAGCCTGATCACAAAGGAGCAGCAGGGTGTTAAGCATGTAAAAGAGTATAACAGGGATTAGTGCTCATGTTTGTTGGTGTTTTGTAAAGAGTAGCTGAGAAGGAGTCCAGACTGAATCATAACACCTCCGTCAGCTATGTCATAAATAGCAATGTACACCCATATATGTCCTGTGTTAAGGCCAACTGTACCTGAGTGACAATGCCGACATCATGACAGACACGCCCATATGTACATACCCACCTCCCACTGACAATAGTCCATATCATCATACCAGGTGATATCACATGTAGAATGGATGAGTAGCTACCCCCACTGCCAAAAGCATGGCAGCAAGTGGAATACATTGATTCCCATTATGTGTCATGCACAAACTACAGAACAAACAGATCATGCACCTGAACAGTCAGCTGACCCTCACCCCCTACACAGGATGTGGAACCGTTGAATGTGTCACAGCTACATATGGCATTCCCCACAAGTGTTGGTACACAACACACCATGGGAAGTCAAGTCCAGTATGCCTATGAAGTCTGATCTGCAAGGTCATGGAGTCCATCATGGTTGCAGTCATAAACAGAGCTACTGGAAGCTGACATACACGCAACCCTACCAACTGTGGTATGTTCATCTGCGGATCATGTTTCCCAAACATGCTAGATTGTTTGCAAGGCAGCCACCCAGGACATACATCAATGAACACATCTACACATGTGTCACATAGACATTGAATAGCCCTTAACGAACATCCCAAACACATGTAGTATCCACAAAACCAACAAGCTGTGCATAAATATGTGTTGACATATGACGGAATGTCAATGTGTCCACAGATAGATCACACAAGGTAAGGATTCTGAGGTCTTGTTCAAGCTGTTGACACCTGCTGACCCACATGGACCATTCCTGGAATGGCATAAAACAAAGTGTACACACATCACCATGTCCAGTCTGATGATGTCACCATCCTATTAATACAGCAGGAGAAGGGAAACCACCCAGTAAAGCAAATAGCATGCTGTGTTAATGCGTCTTTCTCTCTAGTATCATAACATAGTTAGGTAGGGGTTTGAATCCTGCAAACAGTGAGTGTGTGGGGGTGTGTGTGTGTATGTGTGCAATTGTCTTTGAAAGGAGTGCCCTTTTTGGTGACTGGGAAAACACACTAAAAGAGGTACATTCCTCTTTGGAAAGACTGATGATATCACCATCCTACAAATGCAGCCGGAGAAGGGAACCCACCCAGTAAAGCAGATAGCGCGCCATGTTAATGCATTGTTCTCTAGTATCATAACATAGCTAGGTAGGGGTTTGAATCCTGCAAATGCTGACTGTGTGTGTGTCACTGTTTGTCAATGCGGTGTGGTTTTCGCTTTTACTATGGTATGATTACAACAGTAAGTGCATTGCACAACATGAGGCTGTATGTACACACTGGTACCCAACATACATGTTGAGGGCTACCACCTGTGTGGTACTGACGGGATAGTATGTATAGTACATGAGGATGACTATGCCATAGTCGTCTTACTGCTATACAGCATGTATCAGACAACAGGTATCTGTCTGTATGATACCCTTGTGTAGGATATGCGTCCCATCCAGGGAATGCATTGTAGGCCAATCAATGCATTTCTTGATTTGGATGGACACATCCCTAGTGCTTCTGCATGTACTTAAGGGGGCTATATGCCAAACAGGTGTGGTCACAGGAATGGGTGGCAGTCATTACCCCTGGTTAGTGTTATAGTGTAGCACCGGAAGGATCCAATTGTTACTGGCTTCCCTACTACTGTGTGTCATTTGTCAGGACATCATCCAATGATTGCTTATAGTCATGCTGTTGAGGTTGTGTATATTACCAGACCGCAAATCATTGACAGATATTAATGGTATCACCCACAGCATAGTGCCAATCCATGTCATACACACATCTACCCATGTTAGTACATAACTGTAGTAGAATGCATACTGGCCATTGAAAGATACTATGAGATGTTAACAATGTGTACGACAGGGTATGCTGCACGTCCCATGTGTCCACTATGCACGTACACGCAGACAGTGCACACCCACCATGTTCACAGATGTATAGTTGCTAATCTGCACTGCACACATCACACACATACTGTCCACTCACTAACACATGCCGGCAACACATTACACTTCAGCCAAGTGGCACATGGGTGGACAATACATACTCAGACCTAACAGTGGTGTAAACAATGCTACATTGACAATCCGAGCTTTGATGCATAATGTCTGCTCAGATATACTTACAAGGATGTCGTTACACTTCCTTGTTGACAACTTGCTATTATTACTACACTTCTATAGTGTCACCCTGTGCATCAGCACTATGTTAGCCTGTCCCTCCGTCAATGATGCAGATGACAGGAGGTGACACAGGTATCATCATATGCACAGGGCGTTATGTTGTTTGCCAGAGCTTGACATTGACCCATCCAATCGACATGTCTTTGTGTGTGTGTGTGTGTGTGTGTGTGTGTGTGTGTGTGTGTGTGTGTGTGTGTGTGTGTGTGTGTGAGATAACAGTACAGCATGGGCCAATGTTGATGTAATGTGTGTGTGTATGTGTGAGCCCTAGTTGTTTGGTTAATGTTTGTGTGTCTGCATGCACACAGCTCCACCATGTGGCTGCCATATACGGTAGTTTGTGGGACAGCCACAGACTGTACCTGCTAGGCTGTACAGGTCACTGTCTCCAGCCAAGGACACAGTATTTGTGCCTGGCATGGGTGCTATGGACAGTATCGGTTACCAACCCTGTCTGGGTACTGTCATCAGAGGCAGAGGTATGACAACTGGACCCATGTACCTGCTGGGACTGACCAGAGCCACGTGGTCTACTGGGATGGTCAATGGACAGGCAGCCAGGTACTGCCACTACGGGAGCAGCTGTGAACTGTGGGCCATCTGCAACCACTGCCAGCTGTTGCTGTTGCTAGCATGCATCCGCGTCGACATCGCAACCATCCCGCATGGTCCTGGCTCATGGAAGACATGTTGTGGAGGGCATTTAATGTCTCCGCCCAACATCTATCAATGACCTCGGTGTAAGTCCGGATGGCTCCGGCAAGGTCACAGATGCTGTCACTGATAGTGGTGCAATGTGCCCTCTGTGCCCTAAGTCCCTGCCTGGTGTACCGTTCCATATGTGCCTGAGCTTGCATTACAGCCTGGAACATACCGGTCATCATAAGGCCTGTGAAGGCATGCCTGCTAGAGGCAATACGACCAGTGCTATTCCCCCAAGAACCCCTGGACCTCCGCCTATGTGGTACTGTTCCAGGTCTACGGCTATGGCTGCTGTGAGGGGATGCAAGTGCCATGGGTACCACACTCTCCTGGTCAATGCCAACTGTATGCTGTCACTCGCCTATGGCCATTGGTGGTGAGGGATGTATTGACAGTATGAGTGTGCACATAGATGGGGTTGAACGCTGTGAACTGTCGATTGGCGGACCAATAACAGACCCTGTCAAATCTTCCTGTGCCAATATACATGTGTCATCATCACCACTATTCATGGCAGTGGCTTGAGGTTGCCTGCTGCTTTCGACAACCCCTAACTTAGCACCTGTGATAGGAATACAGGAAACACACTTTACAGTCTGCACATGCACACATGCACACATGCACACATAGACACATGGACACATGAACACATGAGCACATGCACACATGCACACATGGACACATGGACACATGAACACATGAACACATGCACACATGAACACATGCACACATGCACACATGCACACATGGACACATGGATACATGAACACATGAAAACATGAACACATGCACACATGCACACATGAACATTAATATACACCTCACTACAGCACATACACACATACCAGCAGTCCAACACATACTCTATAGTGGGTGAAGGTGGGTGTCAGTATCACAAGGTAGACAGTCATCACACACATGTCAGCATGCAGAATATGTGTTGCACAAGACCATGCACTGCAAGTGTAGACACCCCCATTAAATGGCAGTATACATGGCTTTGATGCAACGGTGTAGTTGTTCAGTGATTGGTTGCACCCTGGAACACAATGTGTACATGGACACAACATTGCTGTGCAGGTATTATCAGCTCTGCAATGCCCTGTGTACCATCACTCACAAGAATACATGCAATGACTGCATGTGTTATCTGTGTGACACATACATATCCATGTCTGAGTGCAGTGTCTGTGTCCATAGCAGATAATAGTGGGCAGAGTGTAGCACATGCATGCTATGTACACACACGGGATGTGCAGTGCATGTTGACATGAAGGAATCCCAAAGCTCGACATGGCCAGTATACAGTGGTTATGGTGAGTGTGGGACATATTGCAGATATTTGGGTGCCAGACATGGCATGGCATGCTACATGACTGCAACATTAAACCCCACACATACACAATGTGTTTCAAGTGACCTATACACCCACTAGCATTCCAGGACATATATGTGACACTTTGTGTGAATGGTGACTGTTGCACATATTGTGTATACTGGCATATGTAAGCACACAGACAACATGCTATGCATATTGTGTATAAGTGCATATGTTTGCACACACACAACACTGAGGTGCAAAGCAATGACTGCTATGAGTATTACTGTGGTCACTGTAACTGGATGGGGTGTAGTACTCTGTGCCATCATCAACATGCATCTTGTGGTCACTCACAGCTACTAATGTGTGCAAGACCACTGCATAGCATGCTGTACCTGAACTGCAGTGCCGTGGCTACGTTCACAATTACACAGCCTCCTTGTACTTGGGTGTTGGGGGTGCCCAATAGACAGCATTGCCTAAAATGACTGTGTTATGTGTTGCAGAGTATTGCACAGCTCCATGATAGGCCTCTACCCCTGACGTACATCATGTGTGTGTGCATGACATGTGTGATACTGAAGTGTGACCTTACAGCGGGTGTGTGGTAATGCCAAACGTAGCATGTTTTCATGTGCTGCCTATGATAAACGTGTTCTGTTGTGTACAGCTGTAGCAACTATGCATATCCAATGTGCAGTGCAGTGTTGCCACAATTGTGTCTGTTGCACTGTGCATTGCATGTGATTGAGGCAGCTACTGACTTTACTGAGATGATTGATGTCTCACAGCAAACATGCACAGCATGCATTATAAACAGGTGTGTTACGTGTACATGGCCTACACTTCATCTATGACATGCACATGTCATTACCAATATTAAAGTGTTAACACACTCACCAGCATGTATTGTCTGCCCTGCTGTCACACCAGAGGGACCTAGATGAATATGACACAGTTTGTCAGTGGCCACAACTGTGGCATTGCTACTGTGAGTGTGCTAAATGACAGTGGAACAACAGTCAACAGTCACAGATGTATGGATACTATTCCAAATAGCAGTATTGTACACGTTAGGCAGCACAACTGCTAAGCACACAGTACACATCTCACATATGCATATTCTAACAATACAGGTAAAGGTAGTCTACAGCTTGGGTGTATTACCTGCACGCTCCATGTCATCCTGCTGGGTGGCTCCGGCCTCCATGATGACACATGTGTGACGCTGTTGCTGCCGTAGGCCAGGAGCCACCATGCTTAGGAACAGCTCCTCCACTCTGGTGAGGGGGGGGGTGTATGGCCGCCCCACCACCTGTGGCAAGCTGTTGCCTATGGATATCAGATGCACACTGCCAGACATGTCTAATTAAATCACTGCAGTGATGGCATACCTGCTAATATGTCCGGTTATGCATGCCTATGTCATTTACCCAGCGAACAAGGTCTTGCCACAGTGCAGTACGGTCATGCTGGTGCTGGCTGGCCCTAGAAAAAAAGCAGGTTATAGGGCTGCACCAGGCTATTCAGTATTTGCTGCTCCTCCACAGATGAATACATTGGATTATGTTGATGAGCCATAACCCTGGAAGACAATTAAATGATATGTGTGAGCATGTCATGTGGCTCACTTAACATTATGAAGTACAGATATCAATTAACTGCCATATATATAATCTATCTGTATATCAGAGGATACACACATTCAATACCACATATCAGTGCTCAGCCCACAACTGGCTGACAGTGCCTGCAACACTCCATATAAAACACCAGTATACACCAGTAGACGGCACACTGTTTGGGATACAATGCACAACTTCGCCCAGGGG